>NC_086099.1:115420480-115720480 GCF_963921235.1 Mobula hypostoma | reverse complement strand
ACAGTCCCATCCAAACCCAAACAGTGGGACACAGTCCCATCCAAACCCAGACAGTGGGGTAAGGTCCATCCAAACCCAGACAGTGAGGTATGGTCCCATCCAGATCCAAACAGTGAGGTAAGGTCCCATCCAAATTCAGACAGTGGGGTACTGTCCATCCTGACCCAGACAGTGGGTTACGGTCCTATCCAAACCCAGACAGTGAGGTACAATTCCATCCAAACCCAGACAGTGGGTTACACAGTCCCATCCAAACCCAATCAGTGGGGTACAATCCCATCCAAACCCAAACAGTGGGGTACGGTCCCATACAAACCAAACAGCAGGGGGGTACGGTCCATCCAAACCCAGACAGTGGGGTACAGTTCCATCCAGACCCAGACAGTGGGGTACAGGTCCCATCCAGACCCAAATCAGTCGGGTACGGTCCCATCCACACCAAACAGTGGGGTACGGTCCCATACAAACCCAAACAGTGGGATACGGTCCCATCCAAACCCAGACAGTGGGATACGGTCCTATCCAAACCCAAACAGTGGGGTACGGTCCCATCCAAACCCAAACAGTGGGGTACAGTCCCATCCAAACCCAAACAGTGGGGTACGGTCCCATCCAAACCAAACAGTGGGGTACGGTCCGATCAAACCCAAACAGTCGGGTACAGCCCCATCCAAACCCAGACAGTGGGTTAAGGTCCAATCCAAACTCAAACAGTGGGTATAGTCCCATCCAGATCCAAACAATGGGGTAAGGTCCCGTCCAAACTCAGACAGTGGGGTACAGTCCATCCAACCCAAACAGTGGGGTACAGTCCTATCCAAACCCAGACAGTGAGGTACAGTTCCATCCAAACCCAGACAGAGGGTTACGGTCCCATCCAGCCCAAAGTGGGTACATCCCATCCAGACAGTGGGGTACGGTCACATACAGACACAAACAGTGGAGTACGGTCGAATCAGACCAAATGTGGGGTACGGTCCCATCCAAACCCAGACAATGGGGTACAGTCCCATCCAGAACTAGACAGTGGGGTACATCCCATCCAAACCCAAAATGGGTACAGTGGGGTATGATCAATCCAAACACAAACAGTGGGATACAGTCCCATCCAAACCCAGACAGTGGTATACGGTCCCATCCAAACCCAGACAGTGGGGTACGGTCCCATCCAAACCCAAACAGTGGGGTACAGTCCCATCCAAACCCAAACAGTGGGGTACAGTCCCATCCAAACCCAAACAGTGGGGTACGGTCCCATCCAAACACAGGCAGTGGGGTACGTTCCCATCTGCACCCAAACAGTCGGGTACAGCCCCATCCAAACCCAGACAGTGGGGTAAGGTCCAATCCAAACTCAGACAGTGAGGTATGGTCCCATCCAGATCCAAACAATGGGGTAAGGTCCCGTCCAAACTCAGACAGTGAGGTACAGTTTCATCCAAACCGAAACAGTGGGGTACAGTCCCATACAAACCTAAACAGTGGGGTGCGGTCCCATCCAAACCCAAACAGTGGGGTACGGTCCCAATCAAACCCAACCAGTGGAGTAAGGTCCCATCCAAACCCAGACTGTGCAGTACGGTCCCACCTAAACCCAAACAGAGGTTACAGTCCCATCCTAACCCAGACAGTGGGGTAATGTCCCATCCAAACTCAGACAGTGAGGTACGGTCCCATCCAGACCCAAACAGTGGGTACGGTCCCATCCAAACCCAGACAGTGAGGTACTGTTCCATCCAAACCCAGACAGAGGGTTACAGTCCCATCCAAACCCAGACAGTGAGGTACAGTTCCATCCAAACCCAGACAGAGAAATACGGTCCCATCCAGACCCAATCAGTTGGGTACAATCCCATCCAAATCCAAACAATGGGGCATAGTCCCATCCAGACCCAAACAGTGGGATACGGTCCTATCCAAACCCAGACAGTTGGGTACGGTCCCATCCAAACCCAGACAGTGGGGTAACGTCCCATCCAGACCCAAACCGTGGTGTACAGTCCCATACAAACCTGAACAGTTTGGTACGGTCCGATACAAACCTAAACAGTGGGGTACGGTTCCATACAAACCCAGACAGTGGGGTACAATCCCATCCAGACCCAAACAGTGGGGTACGGTCACATCCAGACACAAACAGTGGAGTATGGTCAAATCCAGACCCAGATAGTGGGGTACGGTCGCCTACAAACCCAGAGTATGGGGTACAGTTCCATCCAAACCTAGACGGTGGGGTGCAATCCCATCCAAACCCAGACAGTGGGTGCGGTCCCATCCAAATCCAAACAGTGGAGTACGGTCCCATCAAAACCCAAACAGTGCGGTACGGTCACATCCAGACCCAAACAGTCGGGTACTGTCCCATCCAGACCCAAACCGTAGGGTACGGTCCCATACAAACCTAGACAGTTTGGTACGGTCCCATCCAAACCCAAACAGTGGGGTACAGTCCCATACAAACCCAATCAGTGGGGTACCGTCCCATCCAAACACAAACAGTGGGGTACGTTCCCATCCAGACCCAAACAGTTGGGTACGGTCCCATCCAGCCCAATCAGTGGGGTACAATACCATCCAGACCCAGACAGTGGGGTACGGTCACATCCAAACACAGCCAGTGGGGTATGGTCCTATCCAGAACCAGACTGTAGGGTACGGTCCAATTCAGATCCAGACAGTGGGATACACTCCCATCCAGACCCAAATAGTGGACTACTGTCCTATCCAAACCCAGACAGTGGGGTACGGTCCCATCCAGACTCAGACAATGGGGTACAGTCCAATCCAGACCAGGTGGGACACAGTCCCATCCAAACCCCAACAGTGGGGTACGGTCCCATTCAGACCCAAACAGTGGGCTGCTGTCCAATCCAAACCCAGACAGTGGGTTACGGTCCCATCCAGACCCAGACAGTGGGGTACAGTACCATCCAGACCCGGTGGGACACGGTCCCATTCAAACCCAAACGGTGGAGTACGGTCCCATCCAGACCCAAACAGTGGGTACGGTCCCATCCAAACCCAGACAGTGAGGTACTGTTCCATCCAAACCCAGACAGAGGGTTACAGTCCCATCCAAACCCAGACAGTGAGGTACAGTTCCATCCAAACCCAGACAGAGAAATACGGTCCCATCCAGACCCAATCAGTTGGGTACAATCCCATCCAAATCCAAACAATGGGGCATAGTCCCATCCAGACCCAAACAGTTGGGTACGGTCCCATCCAAACCCAGACAGTGGGGTAACGTCCCATCCAGACCCAAACCGTGGTGTACAGTCCCATACAAACCTGAACAGTTTGGTACGGTCCGATACAAACCTAAACAGTGGGGTACGGTTCCATACAAACCCAGACAGTGGGGTACAATCCCATCCAGACCCAAACAGTGGGGTACGGTCACATCCAGACACAAACAGTGGAGTATGGTCAAATCCAGACCCAGATAGTGGGGTACGGTCGCCTACAAACCCAGAGTATGGGGTACAGTTCCATCCAAACCTAGACGGTGGGGTGCAATCCCATCCAAACCCAGACAGTGGGTGCGGTCCCATCCAAATCCAAACAGTGGAGTACGGTCCCATCAAAACCCAAACAGTGCGGTACGGTCACATCCAGACCCAAACAGTCGGGTACTGTCCCATCCAGACCCAAACCGTAGGGTACGGTCCCATACAAACCTAGACAGTTTGGTACGGTCCCATCCAAACCCAAACAGTGGGGTACAGTCCCATACAAACCCAATCAGTGGGGTACCGTCCCATCCAAACACAAACAGTGGGGTACGTTCCCATCCAGACCCAAACAGTTGGGTACGGACCCATCCAAACACAGACAGTGGGGTATGGTCCCATGCAGAACCAGACTGTAGGGTACAGTCCAATCCAGACCCAGACAGTGGGATACGGTCCCATCCAGACCCAAATTGTGGACTACGGTCCTATCCAAACCCAGACAGTGAGGTACAGTTCCATCCAAACCCAGACAGAGGGTTACGGTCCCATCTAGTCCAATCAGTCGGGTACAATCCCATCCAGACCCAATCAGTGGGGTACGGTCACATCCAGACACAAACAGTGGAGTACGGTCGAATCCAGACCAAGGTAGTGGGGTACGGTCGCATCCAAACCCAGAGTATGGGGTACAGTTCCATCCAAACATCGACGGTGGGGTACAATCCCATCCAAACCCAGACAGTGGGGTACAGTCCCATCCAGACCCAAACAGTAGGGTACGGCCCCATCCAAACACAGACAGTGGAGTGTGGTCCCATCCAGATCCTGACAGTGGGGTACAGTCCAATCCAGACCCGGTGGGACACTGTCCCATCCAAACCCAAACAGTGGGGTACGGTCCCATCCAAACCCAGACAGTAGGGTAAGGTCCCATCCAAACCAACACAGTGGGGTACGGTCCCATTCAAACCCAAACAGTGGGGTGCTGTCCGATCCAAACCCAGACAGTGGGTTACGGTCCCATCCAGACCCAGACAGTCAGGTACAGTACCATCCAGACCCGGTGGGACACAGTCCCATCCAAACCCAAACAGTGGAGTACGGTCCCATCCAGACCCAAACAGTGGGCACGGTCCCATCCAAACCCAAACAGTGGGGTACGGCCCCGTCCAAACCCAGACAGTGAGGTACAGTCACATCTTGACCCCAACAGTGGGATACGGTCCCATCCAAACCCAGACAGTGAGGTACAGTTCCATCCAGACCCAGACAGTCAGGTACAGTACCATCCAGACCCGGTGGGACACGGTCCCATCCAGACCCAAACAGTGGGCACGGTCCCATCCAAACCCAAACAGTGGGGTACGGCCCCGTCCAAACCCAGACAGTGAGGTACAGTCACATCTTGACTCAAACAGTGGGGTACGGTCCCATCCAAACCCAGACAGTGAGGTACAGTTCCATCCAAACCTAGACAGAGGAATACGGTCCCATCCAGACCCAGTCAGTGAGGTACAATCCCATCCAAATCCAAACAGTGGGGCACGGTCCCATCCAGACCCAAACAGTGGGCACGGTCCCATCCAAACCCAAACAGTGGGGTATGGCCCCGTCCAAACCCAGACAGTGAGGTACAGTCACATCTTGACCCCAACAGTGGGGTACGGTCCCATCCAAACCCAGACAGTGAGGTACAGTTCCATCCAGACCCAAACAGTCAGGTACAGTACCATCCAGACCCGGTGGGACACGGTCCCATCCAAACCCAAACAGTGGAGTACGGTCCCATCCAGACCCAAACAGTGGGCACGGTCCCATCCAAACCCAAACAGTGGGGTACGGCCCCGTCCAAACCCAGACGGTGAGGTACAGTCACATCTTGACCCAAACAGTGGGGTACGGTCCCATCCAAACCCAGACAGTCGGGTACAGTCCCATCCAAACCCAGACTGTTGGGTACTGTCCCATTAAAACCCAAACAGTGGGGTACAGACCAAACCAAACCCAGTGGGGTGCGGTCCCATCCAAACCCAAACAGTGGGGTATGATCCCATCCAAAACACAGACCGTGGGGTACAGTCCCATCCAAACCCAAACAGTGGTTACAGTCCCATCCAAACCCAGACAGTGGGGTAAGGTCCAATCGAAACTCAGACAGTGAGGTATGGTCCCATCCAGATCCAAACAATGAGGTAAGGTCCCGTCCAAATTCAGACAGTGAGGTACAGTCACATCCTGACCCAAACAGTGGGGTACGGTCCTATCCAAACCAGACACTGAGGTACAATTCCATCCAAACCCAGACAGAGGGTTACGGGCCCATCCAGCCCAATCAGTGGGGTACAATCCCATCCAGACCCAAACAGTGGAGTACGGTCGAATCCAGACCAAGATAGTGGGGTACGGTCGCATCCAAACCCAGAGTATGGGGTTCAGTTCCATCCAGACCTAGACAGTGGGGTACAATCCCATCCAGACCCAAATAGTCGGGTACGGTCCCATACACACCTAAACAGTGGTGTACGGTCCAATACAAACTTAAACAGTGGGATACGGTCCCATACAAACCCAGACAGTGGGATACGGTCCCGTCCAGACCCAAACAGTGGGGTACGGTCCCATCCAAACCCAAACAGTGGGGTACAGTCCCATCCAAACCCAAACAGTGGGGTACCGTCCCATCCAAACACAGACAGTGGGGTACGTTCCCATCTGGACCCAAAGAGTCGGGTACAGCCCCATCCAAACCCAGACAGTGGGTTAAGGTCCAATCCAAACTCAGACAGTGAGGTATGGTCCCATCCAGATCCAAACAATGGGGTAAGGTCCCGTCCAAACTCAGACAGTGAGGTACAGTCACATCCTAACCCAAACAGTGGGGTACGGTCCTATCCAAACCAGACACTGAGGTACAGTTCCATCCAAACCCAGACAGAGGGTTACGGGCCCATCCAGCCCAATCAGTGGGGTACAATCCCATCCAGACCCAAACAGTGGGGTACGGTCACATCCAGACACAAACAGTGGAGTACGGTCGAATCCAGACCAAGATAGTGGGGTACGGTCGCATCCAAACCCAGAGTATGGGGTTCAGTTCCATCCAGACCTAGACGGTGGGGTACAATCCCATCCAGACCCAAATAATGGGGTACGGTCCCATACACACCTAAACAGTGGTGTATGGTCCAATACAAACTTAAACAGTGGGATACGGTCCCATACAAACCCAGACAGTGGGATACGGTCCCGTCCAGACCCAAACAGTGGGGTACGGTCCCATCCAAACCCAAACAGTGGGGTACAGTCCCATCCAAACCCAAACAGTGGGGTACAGTCCCATCCAAACCCAAACAGTGGGGTACCGTCCCATCCAAACACAGGCAGTGGGGTACGTTCCCATCTGCACCCAAACAGTCGGGTACAGCCCCATCCAAACCCAGACAGTGGGGTAAGGTCCAATCCAAACTCAGACAGTGAGGTATGGTCCCATCCAGATCCAAACAATGGGGTAAGGTCCCGTCCAAACTCAGACAGTGAGGTACAGTTTCATCCAAACCGAAACAGTGGGGTACAGTCCCATACAAACCTAAACAGTGGGGTGCGGTCCCATCCAAACCCAAACAGTGGGGTACGGTCCCAATCAAACCCAACCAGTGGAGTAAGGTCCCATCCAAACCCAGACTGTGCAGTACGGTCCCACCTAAACCCAAACAGAGGTTACAGTCCCATCCTAACCCAGACAGTGGGGTAATGTCCCATCCAAACTCAGACAGTGAGGTACGGTCCCATCCAGACCCAAACAGTGGGGTAAGGTCCCGTCCAAACCCAGACAGTGAGGTACAGTCACATCCTGACCCAAACAGTGGTATACGGTCCCATCCAAACCCAGACAGTGAGGTACAGTTCCATCCAAACCCAGACAGAAGGTTACGGTCCCATCCAGCCCAATCAGTGGGGTACAATCCCATCCAGACCCAAACAGTGGAGCACGGTCACGTCCAGACAAAAACAGTGGAGTACGGTCAAATCCAGACCAAGATAGTGGGGTATGGTCGCATCCAAACCCAGAGTATGGGGTACAGTTCCAACCAAACCTAGACGGTGGGGTACAATCCCATCCAAACTCAGACAGTGGGGTGCGGTCCCATCCAAACCCTAACAGTGGTACAGTCCCATCCAGACCCAAACAGTGGGTACGGTCCCATACAAACCTAAACAGTTTCGTACGGTCCGATACAAACCTAAACAGTGGGGTACAGATCCATCCAAACCCAGACTGTGGGTACGGAACCTTTCAGACCCAAACAGTGGGGTACGCTTCCATCAAAACCCAGACAGTAGTGTACAGTTCCATCCAACCCAGAGTGTGGGGTTCAGTCCCATCCAAACCTAGACAGTGGGGTACGGTCCCATCCAAACACAAGCAGTGGGGTGCGGTCCCATCCAGACACAAACAGCGGAGTATGGTCGAATCCAGACCCAGATAGTGAGGTACGGTCGCGTCCAAACCAGGAGTATGGGATACAATTACATCCAAACCTAGACGGTGGGGTGCAATCCCATCCAAACCCAGACAGTGGTACAGCCACATCCAGACACAGAAAGTGGGGTACGGTCCCATCCAAACCCAAAGAGTGGTACAGACCCAAACAGTGGGGTACGGTCCAATACAAACCCAGACAGTGGGGTACGGTCCCGTCCAGACACAATCAGTGGGGTACGGTCTCATCCAAACCCAAACAGTCAGGTACAGTCCCATCCAAACCCAGACAGTGGGGTGCAGTCCCATCCAGACCCGGTGGGACACTGTCCCAACCACACCCAAACAGTGGGGTACAGTCCTATACAAACCTAAACAGTTTGGTACTGTCCGATACCAACCTAAACAGTGGGGTACGGTCCCATACAAACCCCAACAGTGGGGTACGGTCCCATCCAGACCCAATCAGCGGGGTACAATCCCATCCAAATCCAAACAGTGGGGCGCAGTCCCATCCAGCCCCAAACAGCAGGGTACGTTCCTATCCACACCCAGACAGTGCAGTACGGTCCCATTCAGACCCAGACTGTGCAGTACGGTCCCATCCAAACCCAAACAGTGGTTACAGTCCCATCCAAACACAGACAGAGGGTTACGGTCCCATCCAGCCCAATCAGTGGGGTACAATCCCATCCAGACCCAAACAGTCGGGTACGGTCACATCCAGACACAAACAGTGGAGTACGGTCGAATCCAGACCAAAATAGTGGGGTACGGTCGCATCCAAACCCATAGTATGGGGTACAGTTCCATCCAAACCTAGATGGTGGGGTACAATCCCATCCAAACCCAGACAGTGGGGTGCAGTCCTATCCAGGTCCAAACAGTGGGGTACAGTCCCATCCAGACCCAAACAGTGGGGTACGGCCCCATCCAAACACAGACAGTGAAGTATGGTCCCATCCAGAACCAGACTGTAGGGTACAGTCCAATCCAGACCCAGACAGTGGGATACGGTCCCATCCAGAGCCAAATAGTGGACTACGGTCCCATCCAAACCCAGACTGTAGGGTAAGGTCCCATCCAAACCAACACAGTGGGGTACGGTCCCATACAAACCCAGACAGTGGGTTACGGTCCCAACCAGACCCAGACAGTGGGGTACAGTACCATCTGGACCCGGTGGGACACGGTCCCATCCAAACCCAAACAGTGGAGTACGGTCCCATCCAGGCCCAAACAGTGGGGTACGGCCCCGTCCAAACCCAGACAGTGAGGTACAGTCACATCTTCACTCAAACAGTGGGGTACGGTCCCATCCAAACCCAGACAGAGGAATACTGTCCCATCCAGACCCAGTCAGTGGGGTACAATCCCATCCAAATCAAAACAGTGGGGCACAGTCCCATCCAGAACCAAGGAGTGGGATACGGTCCTATCCACACCCAGCCAGTTGAGTACGGTCCCAACAAAACCCAGTGTGTTGGGTACAGTTCCATCCAAGCCTAGACAGTGGAGAACAGTCCTATCCAAACCCAGACAGTGGGGTACGGTCTCATCCAAACCTAGAGAGTGGGGTACGGTCCCATCCAAACCCTAACAGTGGGGTACGGTCCCATCAAAACCATAACAGTGGTATAGTCCCATCCAGACCCAAACAGTGGGTTACGGTCCCATACAAACTTAAACAGTGGGGTACAGTCCTGTCCAGACCCAAACAGTGGGGTACGGTCCTATCCAAACCCAAACAGTGGGGTACAGTCCCATCCAAACCCAAACAGTGCGGTACGGTCACATCCAGACCCAAACAGTCGGGTACGGTCCCGTCCAGACCCAAACAGTTGGGTAATGTCCCATCCAGACCCAAACCGTAGGGTACGGTCCCATACAAACCTAGACAGTTTGGTATGGTCCAGTATAAACCTAAACAGTGGGGTACGGTCCCATTCAAACCGAAACTGTTGGGTACAGTCCCATTAAAACCCAATCAATGGGGTACAGTCCCAACCAAACCCAAACAGTGGGGTATGGTCCCATCCAAACCCAAACAGTGGGGTATGATCCCATCCAAAACACAGACCGTGGAATACAGTCCCACCCAAACCCAGACAGTGGGGTACGGTCCCATCCAGACTCAGACAGTGGGGTACAGTCCCATCCAGACCAGGAGGGACACAGTCCCATCCGAACCCCAACAGTGGGGTACGGTCCCATTCAAACCCAGACAGTGGGGTACAGTCCCATTCAGACCCAAACAGTGGGCTGCTGTCCAATCCAAACCCAGGCAGTGGGTTACGGTCCCATCCAGACCCAGACAGTGGGGTACAGTACCATCCAGACCCGGTGGGACACGGTCCCATTCAAACCCAAAGGGTGGAGTACGGTCCCATCCAGACCCAAACAGTGGGTACGGTCCCATCCAAACCCAGACAGTGAGGTACTGTTCCATCCAAACCCAGACAGAGGGTTACAGTCCCATCAAAACCCAGACAGTGAGGTACAGTTCCATCCAAACCCAGACAGAGGAATACGGTCCCATCCAGACCCAATCAGTTGGGTAGAATCCCATCCAAATCCAAACAATGGGGCATAGTCCCATCCAGACCCAAACAGTGGGATACGGTCCTATCCAAACCCAGACAGTTGGGTACGGTCTCATCCAAACCCAGACAGTGGGGTATGGTCAAATCCAGACCCAGATAGTGGGGTACGGTCGCCTACAAACCCAGAGTATGGGGTACAGTTCCATCCAAACCTAGACGGTAGGGTGCAATCCCATCCAAACCCAGACAGTGGGTGCGGTCCCATTCAAACCCAAACAGTGGTATAGTCCCATCCAGACCCAAACAGTGGGGTACGGTCCTATCCAAACCCAAACAGTGGAGTACGGTCCCATCCAAATCCAAACAGTGCAGTACGGTCACATCCAGACCCAAACAGTCGGGTACGGTCCCGTCCAGACCCAAACAGTTGGGTATCGTCCCATCCAGACCCAAACAGTGGGGTGCGGCCCCATCCAAACACAGACAGTGAAGTATGGTCCCATCCAGAACCAGACTGTAGGGTACAGTCCAATCCAGACCCAGACAGTGGGATACGGTCCCATCCAGAGCCAAATAGTGGACTACGGTCCCATCCAAACCCAGACTGTAGGTTAAGGTCCCATCCAAACCAACACAGTGGGGTACGGTCCCATACAAACCCAGACAGTGGGTTACGGTCCCAACCAGACCCAGACAGTGGGGTACAGTACCATCTGGACCCGGTGGGACACGGTCCCATCCAAACCCAAACAGTGGAGTACGGTCCCATCCAGGCCCAAACAGTGGGGTACGGCCCCGTCCAAACCCAGACAGTGAGGTACAGTCACATCTTCACTCAAACAGTGGGGTACGGTCCCATCCAAACCCAGACAGAGGAATACTGTCCCATCCAGACCCAGTCAGTGGGGTACAATCCCATCCAAATCAAAACAGTGGGGCACAGTCCCATCCAGAACCAAGGAGTGGGATACGGTCCTATCCACACCCAGCCAGTTGAGTACGGTCCCAACAAAACCCAGTGTGTTGGGTACAGTTCCATCCAAGCCTAGACAGTGGAGAACAGTCCTATCCAAACCCAGACAGTGGGGTACGGTCTCATCCAAACCTAGAGAGTGGGGTACGGTCCCATCCAAACCCTAACAGTGGGGTACGGTCCCATCAAAACCATAACAGTGGTATAGTCCCATCCAGACCCAAACAGTGGGTTACGGTCCCATACAAACTTAAACAGTGGGGTACAGTCCTGTCCAGACCCAAACAGTGGGGTACGGTCCTATCCAAACCCAAACAGTGGGGTACAGTCCCATCCAAACCCAAACAGTGCGGTACGGTCACATCCAGACCCAAACAGTCGGGTACGGTCCCGTCCAGACCCAAACAGTTGGGTAACATCCCATCCAGACCCAAACCGTAGGGTACGGTCCCATACAAACCTAGACAGTTTGGTATGGTCCAGTATAAAGCTAAACAGTGGGGTACGGTCCCATTCAAACCGAAACTGTTGGGTACAGTCCCATTAAAACCCAATCAATGGGGTACAGTCCCAACCAAACCCAAACAGTGGGGTATGGTCCCATCCAAACCCAAACAGTGGGGTATGATCCCATCCAAAACACAGACCGTGGAATACAGTCCCACCCAAACCCAAACAGTGAGGTACAGTTCCATACAGACCCAGACAGAGGATTACGGTCCCATCCAGCCCAATCAGTGGGGTACAATACCATCCAGACCCAGACAGTGGGGTACGGTCACATCCAAACACAGACAGTGGGGTATGATCCCATCCAGAACCAGACTGTAGCGTACGGTCCAATCCAGATCCAGACAGTGGGATACGCTCCCATCCAGACCCAAATAGTGGACTACGGTCCTATCCAAACCCAGACAGTGGGGTACGGTCCCATCCAGACTCAGACAGTGGGGTACAGTCCCATCCAGACCAGGAGAGACACAGTCCCATCCGAACCCCAACAGTGGGGTACGGTCCCATTCAAACCCAGACAGTGGGGTACAGTCCCATTCAGACCCAAACAGTGGGCTGCTGTCCAATCCAAACCCAGGCAGTGGGTTACGGTCCCATCCAGACCCAGACAGTGGGGTACAGTACCATCCAGACCCGGTGGGACACGGTCCCATTCAAACCCAAAGGGTGGAGTACGGTCCCATCCAGACCCAAACAGTGGGTACGGTCCCATCCAAACCCAGACAGTGAGGTACTGTTCCATCCAAACCCAGACAGAGGGTTACAGTCCCATCAAAACCCAGACAGTGAGGTACAGTTCCATCCAAACCCAGACAGAGGAATACGGTCCCATCCAGACCCAATCAGTTGGGTAGAATCCCATCCAAATCCAAACAATGGGGCATAGTCCCATCCAGACCCAAACAGTGGGATACGGTCCTATCCAAACCCAGACAGTTGGGTACGGTCTCATCCAAACCCAGACAGTGGGGTACTGTCCCAACCAGACCCAAACCGTGGTGTACGGTCCCATACAAACCTAAACAGTTTGGTACGGTCCGATACAAACCTAAACAGTGGGGTACGGTCCCATACAAACCCAGACAGTGGGGTACAATCCCATCCAGACCCAAACAGTTGGGTACGGTCACATCCAGACACAAACAGTGGAGTATGGTCAAATCCAGACCCAGATAGTGGGGTACGGTCGCCTACAAACCCAGAGTATGGGGTACAGTTCCATCCAAACCTAGACGGTAGGGTGCAATCCCACCCAAACCCAGACAGTGGGTGCGGTCCCATCCAAACCCAAACAGTGGTATAGTCCCATCCAGACCCAAACAGTGGGGTACGGTCCTATCCAAACCCAAACAGTGGAGTACGGTCCCATCCAAATCCAAACAGTGCAGTACGGTCACATCCAGACCCAAACAGTCGGGTACGGTCCCGTCCAGACCCAAACAGTTGGGTACCGTCCCATCCAGACCCAAACAGTGGGGTGCGGCCCCATCCAAACACAGACAGTGAAGTATGGTCCCATCCAGAACCAGACTGTAGGGTACAGTCCAATCCAGACCCAGACAGTGGGATACGGTCCCATCCAGAGCCAAATAGTGGACTACGGTCCCATCCAAACCCAGACTGTAGGGTAAGGTCCCATCCAAACCAACACAGTGGGGTACGGTCCCATACAAACCCAGACAGTGGGTTACGGTCCCAACCAGACCCAGACAGTGGGGTACAGTACCATCTGGACCCGGTGGGACACGGTCCCATCCAAACCCAAACAGTGGAGTACGGTCCCATCCAGGCCCAAACAGTGGGGTACGGCCCCGTCCAAACCCAGACAGTGAGGTACAGTCACATCTTCACTCAAACAGTGGGGTACGGTCCCATCCAAACCCAGACAGAGGAATACTGTCCCATCCAGACCCAGTCAGTGGGGTACAATCCCATCCAAATCAAAACAGTGGGGCACAGTCCCATCCAGAACCAAGGAGTGGGATACGGTCCTATCCACACCCAGCCAGTTGAGTACGGTCCCAACAAAACCCAGTGTGTTGGGTACAGTTCCATCCAAGCCTAGACAGTGGAGAACAGTCCTATCCAAACCCAGACAGTGGGGTACGGTCTCATCCAAACCTAGAGAGTGGGGTACGGTCCCATCCAAACCCTAACAGTGGGGTACGGTCCCATCAAAACCATAACAGTGGTATAGTCCCATCCAGACCCAAACAGTGGGTTACGGTCCCATACAAACTTAAACAGTGGGGTACAGTCCTGTCCAGACCCAAACAGTGGGGTACGGTCCTATCCAAACCCAAACAGTGGGGTACAGTCCCATCCAAACCCAAACAGTGCGGTACGGTCACATCCAGACCCAAACAGTCGGGTACGGTCCCGTCCAGACCCAAACAGTTGGGTAATGTCCCATCCAGACCCAAACCGTAGGGTACGGTCCCATACAAACCTAGACAGTTTGGTATGGTCCAGTATAAACCTAAACAGTGGGGTACGGTCCCATTCAAACCGAAACTGTTGGGTACAGTCCCATTAAAACCCAATCAATGGGGTACAGTCCCAACCAAACCCAAACAGTGGGGTATGGTCCCATCCAAACCCAAACAGTGGGGTATGATCCCATCCAAAACACAGACCGTGGAATACAGTCCCACCCAAACCCAGACAGTGAGGTACAGTTCCATCCAGACCCAGACAGAGGATTACGGTCCCATCCAGCCCAATCAGTGGGGTACAATACCATCCAGACCCAGACAGTGGGGTACGGTCACATCCAAACACAGACAGTGGGGTATGATCCCATCCAGAACCAGACTGTAGCGTACGGTCCAATCCAGATCCAGACAGTGGGATACGCTCCCATCCAGACCCAAATAGTGGACTACGGTCCTATCCAAACCCAGACAGTGGGGTACGGTCCCATCCAGACTCAGACAGTGGGGTACAGTCCCATTCAGACCCAAACAGTGGGCTGCTGTCCAATCCAAACCCAGGCAGTGGGTTACGGTCCCATCCAGACCCAGACAGTGGGGTACAGTCCCATTCAGACCCAAACAGTGGGCTGCTGTCCAATCCAAACCCAGGCAGTGGGTTACGGTCCCATCCAAACCCAAACAGTGGGGTATGATCCCATCCAAAACACAGACCGTGGAATACAGTCCCACCCAAACCCAGACAGTGGGGTACGGTCCCATCCAGACTCAGACAGTGGGGTACAGTCCCATCCAGACCAGGAGGGACACAGTCCCATCCGAACCCCAACAGTGGGGTACGGTCCCATTCAAACCCAGACAGTGGGGTACAGTCCCATTCAGACCCAAACAGTGGGCTGCTGTCCAATCCAAACCCAGGCAGTGGGTTACGGTCCCATCCAGACCCAGACAGTGGGGTACAGTACCATCCAGACCCGGTGGGACACGGTCCCATTCAAACCCAAAGGGTGGAGTACGGTCCCATCCAGACCCAAACAGTGGGTACGGTCCCATCCAAACCCAGACAGTGAGGTACTGTTCCATCCAAACCCAGACAGAGGGTTACAGTCCCATCAAAACCCAGACAGTGAGGTACAGTTCCATCCAAACCCAGACAGAGGAATACGGTCCCATCCAGACCCAATCAGTTGGGTAGAATCCCATCCAAATCCAAACAATGGGGCATAGTCCCATCCAGACCCAAACAGTGGGATACGGTCCTATCCAAACCCAGACAGTTGGATACGGTCTCATCCAAACCCAGACAGTGGGGTACTGTCCCAACCAGACCCAAACCGTGGTGTACGGTCCCATACAAACCTAAACAGTTTGGTACGGTCCGATACAAACCTAAACAGTGGGGTACGGTCCCATACAAACCCAGACAGTGAGGTACAGTTCCATCCAAACCCACACAGAGGATTACGGTCCCATCCAGCCCAATCAGTGGGGTACAATACCACCCAAACCCAAACAGTGCTGTACGGTCACATCCAGACCCAAACAGTCGGGTACGGTCCCGTCCAGACCCAAACAGTTGGGTACCGTCCCATCCAGACCCAAACCGTAGGGTACGGTCCCATACAAACCTAGACAGTTTGGTATGTTCCAGTACAAACCTAAACAGTGGGGTACGGTCCCATCCAAACCCAAACAGTGGGGTATGATCCCATCCAAAACACAGACTGTGGAATACAGTCCCACCCAAACCCAGACAGTGAGGTACAGTTCCATCCAAACCCAGACAGAGGATTACAGTCCCATCCAGCCCAATCAGTGGGGTACAATACCATCCAGACCCAGACAGTGGGGTACGGTCACATCCAAACACAGACAGTGGGGTATGATCCCATCCAGAACCAGACTGTAGGGTATGGTCCAATCCAGATCCAGACAGTGGGATACGCTCCCATCCAGACCCAAATAGAGGGATACGGTCCTATGCAAACCCAGACAGTTGGGTACGGTCCCATCCAAACCCAGACAGTGGGGTACCGTCCCAACCAGACCCAAACCGTTGTGTACGGTCCCATACAAACCTAAACAGTTTGGTACGGTCCGATACAAACCTAAACAGTAGGGTACGGTCTCATACAAACCCAGACAGTGGGGTACAATCCCATCCAGACCCAAACAGTTGGGTACGGTCATATCCAGACACAAACAGTGGAGTATGGTCAAATCCAGACCCAGATAGTGGGGTACGGTCGCCTACAAACCCAGAATATGGGGTACAGTTCCATCCAAACCTAGACGGTAGGGTGCAATCCCATCCAAACCCAGACAGTGGGTGCGGTCCCATCCAAACCCAAACAGTGGTATAGTCCCATCCAGACCCAAACAGTGGGGTACGGTCCTATCCAAACCCAAACAGTGGGGTACGGTCCCATCCAAACCCAAACAGTGCGGTACGGTCACATCCAGACCCAAACAGTCGGGTACGGTCCCGTCCAGACCCAAACAGTTGGGTACCGTCCCATCCAGACCCAAACCGTAGGGTACGGTCCCATACAAACCTAGACAGTTTGGTACGGTCCCATCCAAACCCAAACAGTGGGGTACAGTCCCATACAAACCCAATCAGTGGGGTACCGTCCCATCCAAACACAAACAGTGGGGTACGTTCCCATCCAGACCCAAACAGTTGGGTACGGACCCATCCAAACACAGACAGTGGGGTATGGTCCCATGCAGAACCAGACTGTAGGGTACAGTCCAATCCAGACCCAGACAGTGGGATACGGTCCCATCCAGACCCAAATTGTGGACTACGGTCCTATCCAAACCCAGACAGTAAGGTACAGTTCCATCCAAACCCAGACAGTAAGGTACAGTTCCATCCAAACCCAGACAGAGGGTTACGGTCCCATCCAGCCCAATCAGTCGGGTACAATCCCATCCAGACCCAATCAGTGGGGTACGGTCACATCCAGACACAAACAGTGGAGTACAGTCGAATCCAGACCAAGGTAGTGGGGTACGGTCGCATCCAAACCCAGAGTATGGGGTACAGTTCCATCCAAACCTCGACGGTGGGGTACAATCCCATCCAAACCCAGACAGTGGGGTACAGTCCCATCCAGACCCAAACAGTAGGGTACGAACCATCCAAACACAGACAGTGGAGTATGGTCCCATCCAGAACCAGACTGTAGGGTACGGTCCAATCCAGACCCAGACGGTGGGATACGGTCCCATCCAGACCCAAATAGTGGACTACGGTCTTATCCAAACCCAAACAGTGGGGTACGGTCCCATCCAGATCCAGACAGTGGGGTACAGTCCAATCCAGACCCGGTGGGACACTGTCCCATCCAAACCCAAACAGTGGGGTACGGTCCGATCCAAACCCAGACAGTAGGGTAAGGTCCCATCCAAACCAACACAGTGGGGTACGGTCCCATCCAAACCCAGACAGTGAGGTACAGTTCCATCCAGACCCAGACAGTCAGGTACAGTACCATCCAGACCTGGTGGGACACGGTCCCATCCAAACCCAAACAGTGGAGTACGGTCCCATCCAGACCCAAACAGTGGGCATGGTCCCATCCAAACCCAAACAGTGTGGTACGGCCACGTCCAAACCCAGACAGTGAGGTACAGTCACATCTTGACCCAAACAGTGGGGTACGGTCCCATCCAAACCCAGACAGTGAGGTACAGTTCCATCCAAACCTGGACAGAGGAATACGGTCCCATCCAGACCCAGTCAGTGGGGTACAATCCCATCCAAATCCAAACAGTGGGTCACGGTCCTATCCAGACCCAAACAGTGGGATACGGTCCTATCCAAACCCAGACTGTCGAGTATGGTCCCAACCAAACCCAGAGTGTTGGGTACAGTTCCGTCCAAACCTACACAGTGGAGAACAGTCCTATCCAAACCCAGACAGTGGGGTACGGTCCCTCCAAACCTAGACAGTGGGGTACAGTCCCATCCAGACCTAAACAGTGGGTTACGGTCCCATACAAACCCAGACAGTGGGGTACGGTCCTGTCCAGACCGAAACAGTGTGGTACAGTCCCATCCAAACCCTAACAGTGGGGTACAGTTCCATCTAAACCCAGACAGTGGGTGTGGATAGGACCGTACCCTAGACAGTGGAGTACGGTCCCAACCAAACCCAGAGTGTGGGGTACAGTTCCATTCAAACGTAGACAGTGGGGAACAGTCCTATCCAAACCAAGACTGTGGGGTACGGTCCCATCCAAACCCAGACAGTGGGGTACGGTCCCATCCAGACCCAAACCGTAGGGTACGGTCCCATACAAACCTAAACAGTTTGTTACGGTCCGGTATAAACCTAAACAGAGGGGTACGGTCCCATCCAAACCCAGACAGTCGGGTACAGTCCCATCCAAACCCAGACTGTTGGGTACTGCCCCATTAAAACCCAAACAGTGGGGTACAGTCCAAACCAAACCCAGTGGGGTGCGGTCCCATCCAAACCCAAACAGTGGGGTATTATCCCATCCAAAACACAGACCATGGGGTACAGTCCCATCCAAACCCAGACAGTGGGGTAAGGTCCAATCCAAACTCAGACAGTGAGGTATGGTCCCATCCAGATCCAAACAATGGGGTAAGGTCCCGTCCAAATTCAGACAGTGAGGTACAGTCACATCCTGACCCAAACAGTGGGGTACGGTCCTATCCAAACCAGACACTGAGGTACAATTCCATCCAAACCCAGACAGAGGGTTACGGGCCCATCCAGTCCAATCAGTGGGGTACAATCCCATCCAGACCCAAACAGTGGAGTACGGTCGAATCCAGACCAAGATAGTGGGGTACGGTCGCATCCAAACCCAGAGTATGGGGTTCAGTTCCATCCAGACCTAGACGGTGGGGTACAATCCCATCCAGACCCAAAGAGTCGGGAGCGGTCCCATACACACCTAAACAGTGGTGTACGGTCCAATACAAACTTAAACAGTGGGATACGGTCCCATACAAACCCAGACAGTGGGATACGGTCCCGTCCAGACCCAAACAGTGGGGTACGGTCCCATCCAAACCCAAACAGTGGGGTACAGTCCCATCCAAACCCAAACAGTGGGGTACCGTCCCATCCAAACACAGACAGTGGAGTACGTTCCCATCTGGACCCAAACAGTCGGGTACAGCCCCATCCAAACCCAGACAGTGGGGTAAGGTCCAATCCAAACTCAGACAGTGAGGTATGGTCCCATCCAGATCCAAACAATGGGGTAAGGTCCCGTCCAAACTCAGACAGTGAGGTACAGTCACATCCTGACCCAAACAGTGGGGTACGGTCCAATCCAAACCAGACACTGTGGTACAGTTCCATCGAAACCCAGACAGAGGGTTACGGGCCCATCCAGCCCAATCAGTGGGGTACAATCCCATCCAGACCCAAACAGTGGGGTACGGTCCCATCCAAACCCAAACAGTGGGGTACAGTCCCATCCAAACCCAGACAGTGGGGTAAGGTCCAATGCAAACTCAGACAGTGAGGTATGGTCCCATCCAGATCCAAACAATGGAGTAAGGTCCCGTCCAAACTCAGACAGTGAGGTACAGTCACATCCTGACCCAAACAGTGGAGTACAGTCCAATACAAACTTAAACAGTGGGATACGGTCCCATACAAACCCAGACAGTGGGATATGGTCCCGTCCAGACCCAAACAGTGGGGTACGGTGCCATCCAAACCCAAACAGTGGGGTACAGTCCCATCCAAACCCAAACAGTGGGGTACCGTCCCATCCAAACACAAACAGTGGGGTACGTTCCCATCCAGACCCAAACAGTCGGGTACGGACCCATCCAAACACAGACAGTGAGGTACAGTTCCATCCAAACCTAAACAGTGGGGTACAGTCCCATACAAACCCAAACAGTGGGGTACCGTCCCATCCAAACACAAACAGTGGGGTACGTTCCCATCTGGACACAAACAGTCGGGTACGGTCACATCCAAACACAGACAGTGAGGTACAGTTCCATCTAAACCGAAACAGTGGGGTACAGTCCCATACAAACCTAAACAGTGGGGTGCAGTCCCATCCAAACCCAAACAGTGGGGTACGGTCCCAACCAAACCCAAGCAGTGGAGTAAGGTCCCATCCAAACCTAGACTGTGCAGTACGGTCCCACCTAAACCCAAACAGAGGTTACAGTCCCATCCTAACCCAGACAGTGGGGTAAGGTCCCATCCAAACTCAGACAGTAAGGTACGGTCCCATCCAGACCCAAACAGTGGGGTAAGGTCCCGTCCAAACCCAGACAGTGAGGTACAGTCACATCCTGACCCAAACAGTGGTATACGGTCCCATCCAAACCCAGACAGTGAGGTACAGTTCCATCCAAACCCAGACAGAAGGTTACGGTCCCATCCAGCCCAATCAGTGGGGTACAATCCCATCCAGACCCAAACAGTGGAGCACGGTCACGTCCAGACAAAAATGAGTGGAGTACGGTCGAATCCAGACCAAGGTAGTGGGGTACAGTCGCATCCAAACCCATAGTATGGGGTACAGTTCCATCCAAACCTAGACGGTGGGGTACAATCCCATCCAAACCCAGACAGTGGGGTGCAGTCCCATCCAGACCCGGTGGGACACTGTCCCAACCACACCCAAACAGTGGGGTACAGTCCTATACAAACCTAAACAGTTTGGTACCGTCCGATACAAACCTAAACAGTGGGGTACAGATCCATCCAACCCAGAGTGTGGGGTTCAGTCCCATCCAAACCTAGACAGTGGGGTACGATCCCATCCAAACACAAGCAGTGGTTACTGTGCCATCGAAACCCGGATGGTTGGGTAAGGTCCCATCCAAACTCAGACAGTGAGGTACGTCCCCATCCAGACACAAACAGTGGCTAAGGTCCCGTCCAAACCCAGACAGTGAGGTACAGTTCCATCCAAGCCCAGACAGAGGGCTACGGTCCCATCCAGCCAATCAGTGGGGTACAATCCCAGCCAGACCCAAACAGTTGGGTACGGTCCCATCCAAACCCAAACAGTGGGCTATGGTCCCATCCAGACACAGGATGTGCCGTACGGTCCCATCCCAACTCAAACAGTAGTTACAGTCCCATCCAAACCCAAACAGTGGGGAATGCTCCCATCCAGACCCAAACAGTGGGGAATGGTCCCATCCAAACCCACACTGTGCAGTACGGTCCCATCCAAACCCAGACAGTGGGGTAAATTCCCATCGAAACTCAGACAGTGAGTACAGTCACATCCTGTCCCAAACAGTAGAGTACGGTCCCATCCAAAGCCAGACAGTCAGGTACAGTTCCATCCAAACACAGACAGAGGGTTACAGTCCCATCCAGACCAATCAGTGGGGTACAATCCCATCCAGACCCAAACAGTGGGGTACGGTCACATCCAGACACAAACAGTGGAGTACGGTCGAATCTAGACCCAGATAGTGGGGTCCCATCACATCCAAACCAAGAGTTTGAGGCACAGTTCCATCCAAACCTAGACGGTGGGGTACAATCCCATCCAAACCCAGACAGTGGGGTGCAGTCCAATCCAAACCCAAACAATGGTACGGTCCCATACAGACCTAAACAGTGGTGTACGGACCCATACAAACCCAGAGAGTGGGGTACGGTCCAGTCCAGACACAAACACTGGGGTACGGTCCCATCCAAACCCAAACACTGCAGTGCGGTCACATCCAGAACCAAACAGTGTGGTACGGTCACATCCAAACCCAGACAATGGAGTACAGTCCCATCCAGACCCGGTGGGACACAGTCCCACCCACACCCAAACAGTGGGGTACGGTCCTATACAAACCTAAACAGTTTGCTACGTTCCCATACCAACCTAAACAGTGGGGTACGGTCCCATCCAGACCCAAACAGTAGGGTACGGCTCTATCCCCACCCAGACAGTGGAGTACGGTCCCAACCAAACCCAGAGTGTGGGGTACAGTTCCATCAAGACATAGACAGTGGGGAACAGTCCTATCCAAACCCAGACTATGGGGTACGGTCCCACCCAAACCCAGACAGTGGGGTACCATCCCATCCAGACCCAAACCGTAGCGTACGGTCCTGTACAACCCTAAACAGTTTGGTACGGTCTGATACAAAGCTAAGCAGTGGGGTACGGACCCATCCAAACCCAAACATTAGGGTACAATCCCATCCAAACCCAAATACTGGGGTACAGTCCCATCCAAACCCAAAAAGTGCGGTACGGTCACATCCAGACCCAAACAGTCGGGTACGGTCCCATCCAAACCCAGACAGTGAGGTACAGTTCCATCCAAACTCAAACAATAGGGTACAGTCCCAGACAAACCTAAACAGTGGGGTGTGGTCCCATCCAAACCCAAACAGTGGTTACTGTGCCATCCAAACCCAGAGGGTGGGTAAGGTCCCATCCAAACTCAGACAGTGAGGTACGGTCCCATCCAAACCCAAACAGTGGGGTACGGCCCCGACCAACTCAGACAGTGAGGTACAGTCAAATCGTGTCCCAAGCAGTAGGGTACCGTCCCATCCAATCCCAGACAGTGAGGTACAGTTCCATCCAAAACCAGACAGAGGGTTACGGTACCATCCAGACCAATCAGTGGGGTACAATCCCATCCACACCCAGACAGTGGGGTACGGTGACATCCAGACACAAACAGTGGAGTACGGTCGAATCCAGACCCAGATAGTGGGGTCCCGTCACATCCAAACCAAGAGTTTGGGGTACAGTTCCATCAAAAACCTAGACGCTGGGGTACAATCCTATCCAAACCCAAACAGTGGGGTACAGTCCCATCCAGACCCGGAGGGACACAGTCCCATCCACACCCAAACAATGGGGTACAGTCCTATACAAACCTAAACAGTTTAGTACGGTCCCATACCAACCTAAACAGTGGGGTATGGTCCCATCCAAACCCAGACTGTGCAGTACGGTCCCAACCAAACCCAAACAGTGGTTACAGCCCCATCGAAAACCCAGACAGTGGGGTAAATTCCCATCCAAACTCAGACAGTGAGGTACAATCACATCCTGTCCCAAACAGTAGAGTACGGTCCCATCCAAACCCAGACAGTCAGGTACAGTTCCATCCAAACACAGAGGGTTACAGTCCCATCCACCAATCAGTGGGGTACAATCCCATCCAGACCCAAACAGAGGGGTACGGTCACATCCAGACACAAACAGTGGAGTACGGTCGAATGCAGACCCAGATAGTGGGGTCCCATCGCATCCAAACCAAGAGTTTGGGGTACAGTTCCATCCAAACCTAGATTGTGGGGTACAATCCCATCCAAACCCAGACAGTGGGGTGTAGTCCCATCCAAACCCAAACAATGGTACAGTCCCATACAGACCCAAACAGTGGGGTACGGTCCCATACTGACCTGAACAGTTGTGTACGGACCCATACAAACCCAGAGAGTGGGGTACGGTCCAGTCCAGACCCAAACGCTGGAGTATGGTCCAATCCAAACCCAAACACTGCACTATGGTCACATCCAGAACCAGTCGGGTACGGTCCCATCCAAACCCAAACAGTGGGGTACAGTCCCATCCAGACCCAAGCAGTGCGGTACGGTCCCATCCAAACCCAGACAGTGAGGTACAGTTCCATCCAAACCCAAACAGTGGTGTACAGTCCCATACAAACCTAAACAGTGGGGTGCAGTCCCATCCAAACCCAAACAGTGGGGTACGGTCCCATCCAAACCCAAACAGTGGTTACTGTGCCATCCAAACCCAGACGGTGGGGTAAGGTCCCATCCAACTCAGACAGTGAGGTACGGCCCCATCTAGACCCAAATAGTGGGGTAAGGTCCCGTCCAAACCCAGACAGTGAGGTACAGTTCCACCCAAGCCCAGACAGAGGGCTACGGACCCATCCAGCCAATTGGTGGGGTACAATCCCATCCAGACCCAAACAGTGGGGTACGGTCCCATCCAAACACAGACAGTGAGGTACAGTTACATCCAAGCCCAGACAGAGGGCTACGGTCCCATCCAGCCAATCAGTGGGGTACAATCCCATCCACACCCAAACAGTGGGGTACGGTCCCATCCAAACCCAAACAGTGGTTACTGTGCCATCGAAACCCGGATGGCTAAGGTTCAAGCCAATCAGTGGGGTACAATCCCATACAGACCCAAACAGTTGGGTACGGTCCCATCCAAACCCAAACAGTGGGCTATGGTCCCATCCAGATACAGGATGTGCCGTACGGTCCCATCCCAACTCAAACAGTAGTTACAGTCCCATCCAAACCCAAACAGTGGGGAATGGTCCCATCCAAACCCACACTGTTCAGTACGGTCCCATCCAAACCCACACTGTGCAGTACGGTCCCATCCAAACCCACACAGTGGGGTAAATTCCCATCCAAACTCAGACAGTGAGGTACAGTCACATCCTGTCCCAAACAGTAGAGTACGGTCCCATCCAAACCCAGACAGTCAGGTACAGTTCCATCCAAACACAGACAGAGGGTTACAGTCCCATCCAGACCAATCAGTGGGGTACAATCCCATCCAGACCCAAACAGTGGGGTACGGTCACATCCAGACACAAACAGTGGAGTACGGTCGAATCCAGACCCAGATAGTGGGGTCCCATCACATCCAAACCAAGAGTTTGAGGCACAGTTCCATCCAAACCTAGACGGTGGGGTACAATCCCATCCAAACTCAGACAGTGGGGTGCAGTTCAAAACCTCCAGATCAGACCTGAACAGTTGTGTACGGACCCATACAAACCCAGAGAGTGGGGTACGGTCCAGTCCAGACCCAAACGCTGGAGTATGGTCCAATCCAAACCCAAACACTGCACTATGGTCACATCCAGAACCAGTCGGGTACGGTCCCATCCAAACCCAAACAGTGGGGTACAGTCCCATCCAGACCCAAGCAGTGCGGTACGGTCCCATCCAAACCCAGACAGTGAGGTACAGTTCCATCCAAACCCAAACAGTGGTGTACAGTCCCATACAAACCTAAACAGTGGGGTGCAGTCCCATCCAAACCCAAACAGTGGGGTACGGTCCCATCCAAACCCAAACAGTGGTTACTGTGCCATCCAAACCCAGACGGTGGGGTAAGGTCCCATCCAACTCAGACAGTGAGGTACGGCCCCATCTAGACCCAAATAGTGGGGTAAGGTCCCGTCCAAACCCAGACAGTGAGGTACAGTTCCACCCAAGCCCAGACAGAGGGCTACGGACCCATCCAGCCAATTGGTGGGGTACAATCCCATCCAGACCCAAACAGTGGGGTACGGTCCCATCCAAACACAGACAGTGAGGTACAGTTACATCCAAGCCCAGACAGAGGGCTACGGTCCCATCCAGCCAATCAGTGGGGTACAATCCCATCCACACCCAAACAGTGGGGTACGGTCCCATCCAAACCCAAACAGTGGTTACTGTGCCATCGAAACCCGGACGGTGGGGTAAGGTCCCATCCAAACTCAGACAGTGAGGTACGGCCCCATCCAGACACAAACAGTGGAGTACGGTCCAATCTAAACCCAAACACTGCAGTACGGTCACATCCAGAACCAAACAGTCGGGTACGGTCCCATCCAAACCCAAACAGTGGGGTACAGTCCCATCCAGACCCAAGCAGTGCGGTACGGTCCCATCCAAACCCAGACAGTCAGGTACAGTTCCATCCAAACCCAAACAGTGGTGTACAGTCCCATACAAACCTAAACAGTGGGGTGCAGTCCCATCCAAACCCAAACAGTGGGGTACAGTCCCATCCAAACCCAAACAGTGGTTACTGTGCCATCGAAACCCGGACGGTGGGGTAAGGTCCCATCCAAACTCAGACAGTGAGGTACGGCCCCATCCAGACACAAACAGTGGCTAAGGTCCCGTCCAAACCCAGACAGTGAGGTACAGTTCCATCCAAGCCCAGACAGAGGGCTACGGACCCATCAAGCCAATCAGTGGGGTACAATCCCATACAGACCCAAACAGTTGGGTACGGTCCCATCCAAACCCAAACAGTGGGCTATGGTCCCATCCAGATACAGGATGTGCCGTACGGTCCCATCCCAACTCAAACAGTAGTTACAGTCCCATCCAAACCCAAACAGTGGGGAATGGTCCCATCCAAACCCACACTGTTCAGTACGGTCCCATCCAAACCCACACTGTGCAGTACGGTCCCATCCAAACCCAGACAGTGGGGTAAATTCCCATCCAAACTCAGACAGTGAGGTACAGTCACATCCTGTCCCAAACAGTAGAGTACGGTCCCATCCAAACCCAGACAGTCAGGTACAGTTCCATCCAAACACAGACAGAGGGTTACAGTCCCATCCAGACCAATCAGTGGGGTACAATCCCATCCAGACCCAAACAGTGGGGTACGGTCACATCCAGACACAAACAGTGGAGTACGGTCGAATCCAGACCCAGATAGTGGGGTCCCATCACATCCAAACCAAGAGTTTGAGGCACAGTTCCATCCAAACCTAGACGGTGGGGTACAATCCCATCCAAACTCAGACAGTGGGGTGCAGTCCCAAACAAACCTAAACAGTCGGGTACGGTCCCATCCAAACCCAGACAGTGGAGTACAGTCCCATCCAGACCCGGTGGGACACAGTCCCACCCACACCCAAACAGTGGGGTACGGTCCTATACAAACCTAAACAGTTTGCTACGTTCCCATACCAACCTAAACAGTGGGGTACGGTCCCATCCAGACCCAAACAGTAGGGTACGGCCCTATCCCCACCCAGACAGTGGAGTACGGTCCCAACCAAACCCAGAGTGTGGGGTACAGTTCCATCAAGACATAGACAGTGGGGAACAGTCCTATCCAAACCCAGACTATGGGGTACGGTCCCACCCAAACCCAGACAGTGGGGTACCATCCCATCCAGACCCAAACCGTAGCGTACGGTCCCGTACAACCCTAAACAGTTTGGTACGGTCTGATACAAAGCTAAGCAGTGGGGTACGGACCCATATCAAACCCAGACAGCTGGGTACGGTCTTGTCCAGACCAAACAGTGGGGTATGGTCCCATCCAAACCCAAACAGTAGGGCACAATCCCATCCAAACCCAAATACTGGGGTACAGTCCCATCCAAACCCAAAAAGTGCGGTACGGTCACATCCAGACCCAAACAGTGGGGTACGGCCCCGACCAACTCAGACAGTGAGGTACAGTCAAATCGTGTCCCAAACAGTAGGGTACCGTCCCATCCAATCCCAGACAGTGAGGTACAGTTCAATCCAAAACCAGACAGAGGGTTATGGTACCATCCAGACCAATCAGTGGGGTACAATCCCATCCACACCCAGACAGTGGGGTACGGTGACATCCAGACACAAACAGTGGAGTACGGTCGAATCCAGACCCAGATAGTGGGGTCCCGTCACATCCAAACCAAGAGTTTGGGGTACAATTCCATCAAAAACCTAGACGGTGGGGTACAATCCCATCCAAACCCAGACAGTGAGGTACAGTTCCATCCAAACCCAAACAGTGGGGTACAGTCCCATCCAGACCCGAAGGGACACAGTCCCATCCACACCCAAACAGTGGGGTACAGTCCTATACAAACCTAAACAGTTTAGTACGGTCCCATACCAACCTAAACAGTGGGGTATGGTCCCATCCAAACCCAGACTGTGCAGTACGGTCCCAACCAAACCCAAACAGTGGTTACAGCCCCATCCAAACACAGACAGTGGGGTAAATTCCCATCCAAACTCAGACAGTGAGGTACAATCACATCCTGTCCCAAACAGTAGAGTACGGTCCCATCCAAACCCAGACAGTCAGGTACAGTTCCATCCAAACACAGAGGGTTACAGTCCCATCCACCAATCAGTGGGGTACAATCCCATCCAGACCCAAACAGAGGGGTACGGTCACATCCAGACACAAACAGTGGAGTACGGTCGAATGCAGACCCAGATAGTGGGGTCCCATCGCATCCAAACCAAGAGTTTGGGGTACAGTTCCATCCAAACCTAGATGGTGGGGTACAATCCCATCCAAACCCAGACAGTGGGGTGTAGTCCCATCCAAACCCAAACAATGGTACAGTCCCATACAAACCTAAACAGTGGGGTGCAGTCCCATCCAAACCCAAACAGTGGGGTACGGTCCCATCCAAACCCAAACAGTGGTTACTGTGCCATCGAAACCCGGACGGTGGGGTAAGGTCCCATTCAAACTCAGACAGTGAGGTACGGCCCCATCCAGACACAAACAGTGGCTAAGGTCCCGTCCAAACCCAGACAGTGAGGTACAGTTCCATCCAAGCCCAGACAGAGGGCTACGGACCCATCAAGCCAATCAGTGGGGTACAATCCCATCCAGACCCAAACAGTTGGGCACGGTCCCATCCAAACCCAAACAGTGGGCTATGGTCCCATCCAGACACAGGATGTGCCGTACGGTCCCATCCCAACTCAAACAGTAGTTACAGTCCCATCCAAACCCAAACAGTGGGGAATGGTCCCATCCAAACCCACACTGTTCAGTACGGTCCCATCCAAACCCACACTGCGCAGTACGGTCCCATCCAAACCCAGACAGTGGGGTAAATTCCCATCCAAACTCAGACAGTGAGGTACAGTCACATCCTGTCCCAAACAGTAGAGTACGGTCCCATCCAAACCCAGACAGTCAGGTACAGTTCCATCCAAACACAGACAGAGGGTTACAGTCCCATCCAGACCAATCAGTGGGGTTCAATCCCATCCAGACCCAAACAGTGGGGTACGGTCACATCCAGACACAAACAGTGGAGTACGGTCGAATCCAGAGCCAGATAGTGGGGTCCCATCACATCCAAACCAAGAGTTTGAGGCACAGTTCCATCCAAACCTAGACGGTGGGGTACAATCCCATCCAAACCCATACAGTGGGGTGCAGTCCAATCCAAACCCAAACAATGGTACGGTCCCATACAGACCTAAACAGTGGTGTACGGACCCATACAAAACCAGAGACTGGAGTACGGTCCAGTCCAGACACAAACACTGGGGTACGGTCCCATCCAAACCCAAACACTGCAGTACGGTCACATCCAGAACCAAACAGTCGAGTACAGTCCCATCCAAACCCAAACAGTCGGGTACGGTCCCATCCAAACCCAAACAGTGGAGTACAGTCCCATCCAGACCCGGTGGGACACAGTCCCACCCACACCCAAACAGTGGGGTACGGTCCTATTCAAACCTAAACAGTTTGCTACGTTCCCATACCAACCTAAACAGTGGGGTACGGTCCCATCCAGACCCAAACAGTAGGGTACGGCTCTATCCCCACCCAGACAGTGGAGTACGGTCCCAACCAAACCCAGAGTGTGGGGTACAGTTCCATCAAGACATAGACAGTGGGGAACAGTCCTATCCAAACCCAGACTACGGGGTACGGTCCCATCCAAACCCAGACAGTCAGGTACAGTTCCATCCAAACACAGAGGGTTACAGTCCCATCCACCAATCAGTGGGGTACAATCCCATCCAGACCCAAACAGAGGGGTACGGTCACATCCAGACACAAACAGTGGAGTACGGTCGAATGCAGACCCAGATAGTGGGGTCCCATCGCATCCAAACCAAGAGTTTGGGGTACAGTTCCATCCAAACCTAGATGGTGGGGTACAATCCCATCCAAACCCAGACAGTGGGGTGTAGTCCCATCCAAACCCAAACAATGGTACAGTCCCATACAGACCCAAACAGTGGGGTACGGTCCCATACAGACCTGAACAGTGGTGTACGGACCCATACAAACCCAGAGAGTGGGGTACGGTCCAGTCCAGACCCAAACACTGGAGTACTGTCCAATCCAAACCCAAACACTGCAGTACGGTCACATCCAGAACCAAACAGTCGGGTACGGTCCCATCCAAACCCAAACAGTGGGGTACAGTCCCATCCAGACCCAAGCAGTGCGGTACGGTCCCATCCAAACCCAGACAGTGAGGTACAGTTCCATCCAAACCCAAACAGTGTGTACAGTCCCATACAAACCTAAACAGTGGGGTGCAGTCCCATCCAAACCCAAACAGTGGGGTACGGTCCCATCCAAACCCAAACAGTGGTTACTGTGCCATCGAAACCCGGACGGTGGGGTAAGGTCCCATCCAAACTCAGACAGTGAGGTATGGCCCCATCCAGACACAAACAGTGGCTAAGGTCCCGTCCAAACCCAGACAGTGAGGTACAGTTCCATCCAAGCCCAGACAGAGGGCTACGGTCCCATCCAGCCAATCACTGGGGTACAATCCCATCCAGACACAAACAGTTGGGTACGGTCCCATCCCAACTCAAACAGTAGTTACAGTCCCATCCAAACCCAAACAGTGGGGAATGGTCCCATCCAGACCCAAACAGTGGGGAATGGTCCCATCCAAACCCACACTGTGCAGTACGGTCCCATCCAAACCCAGACAGTGGGGTAAATTCCCATCGAAACTCAGACAGTGAGGTACAGTCACATCCTGTCCCAAACAGTAGAGTACGGTCCCATCCAAAGCCAGACAGTCAGGTACAGTTCCATCCAAACACAGACAGAGGGTTACAGTCCCATCCAGACCAATCAGTGGGGTACAATCCCATCCAAACCCAAACAGTGGGGTACGGTCACATCCAGACACAAACAGTGGAGTACGGTCGAATCCAGACCCAGATAGTGGGGTCCCATCGCATCCAAACCAAGAGTTTGGGGTACAGTTCCATCCAAACCTAGATGGTGGGGTACAATCCCATCCAAACCCAGACAGTGGGGTGTAGTCCCATCCAAACCCAAACAATGGTACAGTCCCATACAGACCCAAACAGTGGGGTACGGTCCCATACAGACCTGAACAGTGGTGTACGGACCCATACAAACCCAGAGAGTGGGGTACGGTCCAGTCCAGACCCAAACACTGGAGTACGGTCCAATCCAAACCCAAACACTGCAGTACGGTCACATCCAGAACCAAACAGTCGGGTACGGTCCCATCCAAACCCAAACAGTGGGGTACAGTCCCATCCAGACCCAAGCAGTGCGGTACGGTCCTATCCAAACCCAGACAGTGAGGTACAGTTCCATCCAAACCCAAACAGTGGTGTACAGTCCCATACAAACCTAAACAGTGGGGTGCAGTCCCATCCAAACCAAAACAGTGGGGTACGGTCCCATCCAAACCCAAACAGTGGTTACTGTGCCATCGAAACCCGGACGGTGGGGTAAGGTCCCATCCAAACTCAGACAGTGAGGTACGGCCCCATCCAGACACAAACAGTGGCTAAGGTCCCGTCCAAACCCAGACAGTGAGGTACAGTTCCATCCAAGCCCAGACAGAGGGCTACGATCCCATCCAGCCAATCAGTGGGGTATAATCCCATCCAGACCCAAACAGTTGGGTACGGTCCCATCCAAACCCAAACAGTGGGCTATGGTCCCATCCAGACACAGGATGTGCCGTACGGTCCCATCCCAACTCAAACAGTAGTTACAGTCCCATCCAAACCCAAACAGTGGGGAATGGTCCCATCCAGACCCAAACAGTGGGGAATGGTCCCATCCAAACCCACACTGTGCAGTACGGTCCCATCCAAACCCAGACAGTGGGGTAAATTCCCATCGAAACTCAGACAGTGAGGTACAGTCACATCCTGTCCCAAACAGTAGAGTACGGTCCTATCCAAAGCCAGACAGTCAGGTACAGTTCCATCCAAACACAGACAGAGGGTTACAGTCCCATCCATACCAATCAGTGGGGTACAATCCCATCCAGACCCAAACAGTGGGGTACGGTCACATCCAGACACAAACAGTGGAGTACGGTCGAATCCAGACCCAGATAGTGGGGTCCCATCGCATCCAAACCAAGAGTTTGGGGTACAGTTCCATCCAAACCTAGACGGTGGGGTACAATCCCATCCAAACCCAGACAGTGGGGTGTAGTCCCATCCAAACCCAAACAATGGTACAGTCCCATACAGACCCAAACAGTGGGGTACGGTCCCATACAGACCTGAACAGTCGTGTACGGACCCATACAAACCCAGAGAGTGGGGTACGGTCCAGTCCAGACCCAAACACTGGAGCACGGTCACATCCAGAACCAAACAGTCGGGTACGGTCCCATCCAAACCCAAACAGTGCGGTACGGTCACATCCAAACCCAAACAGTGGGGTACGGTCCCATCCAAACCCAGACAATGGAGTACAGTCCCATCCAGACCCGGTGGGACACAGTCCCACCCACACCCAAACAGTGGGGTACGGTCCTATACAAACCTAAACAGTTTGCTACGTTCCCATACCAACCTAAACAGTGGGGTACGGTCCCATCCAGACCCAAACAGTAGGGTACGGCCCTATCCCCACCCAGACAGTGGAGTACGGTCCCAACCAAACCCAGAGTGTGGGGTACAGTTCCATCAAGACATAGACAGTGGGGAACAGTCCTATCCAAACCCAGACTATGGGGTACGGTCCCACCCAAACCCAGACAGTGGGGTACCATCCCATCCAGACCCAAACCGTAGCGTACGGTCCCGTACAACCCTAAACAGTTTGGTACGGTCTGATACAAAGCTAAGCAGTGGGGTACGGACCCATATCAAACCCAGACAGCTGGGTACGGTCCTGTCCAGACCAAACAGTGGGGTACAGTCCCATCCAAATGGCAAACAGTGCGGTACGGTCACATCCAAACCCAAACAGTGGGGTACAGTCCCATACAAACCTAAACAGTGGGGTACGGTCCCATCCAAACCCAAACAGTGGTTACTGTGCCATCCAAACCCAGACGGTGGGGTAAGGTCCCATCCAACTCAGACAGTGAGGTACGGCCCCATCTAGACCTAAATAGTGGGGTAAGGTCCCGTCCAAACCCAGACAGTGAGGTACAGTTCCACCCAAGCCCAGACAGAGGGCTACGGACCCATCCAGCCAATCGGTGGGGTACAATCCCATCCAGACCCAAACAGTGGGGTACGGTCCCATCCAAACACAGACAGTGAGGTACAGTTACATCCACGCCCAGACAGAGGGCTACGGTCCCATCCAGCCAATCAGTGGGGTACAATCCCATCCACACCCAAACAGTGGGGTACGGTCCCATCCAGACACAAACAGTGGAGTACGGTCCAATCCAAACCCAAACACTGCAGTACGGTCACATCCAGAACCAAACAGTCGGGTACGGTCCCATCCAAACCCAAACAGTGGGGTACAGTCCCATCCAGACCCAAGCAGTGCGGTACGGTCCCATCCAAACCCAGACAGTCAGGTACAGTTCCATCCAAACCCAAACAGTGGTGTACAGTCCCATACAAACTCAGACAGTGAGGTACGGCCCCATCCAGACACAAACAGTGGCTAAGGTCCCGTCCAAACCCAGACAGTGAGGTACAGTTCCATCCAAGCCCAGACAGAGGGCTACGGACCCATCAAGCCAATCAGTGGGGTACAATCCCATCCAGACCCAAACAGTTGGGTACGGTCCCATCCAAACCCAAACAGTGGGCTATGGTCCCATCCAGACACAGGATGTGCCGTACGGTCCCATCCCAACTCAAACAGTAGTTACAGTCCCATCCAAACCCAAACAGTGGGGAATGGTCCCATCCAAACCCACACTGTGCAGTACGGTCCCATCCAAACCCAGACAGTGGGGTAAATTCCCATCCAAACTCAGACAGTGAGGTACAGTCACATCCTGTCCCAAACAGTAGAGTACGGTCCCATCCAAACCCAGACAGTCAGGTACAGTTCCATCCAAACCCAGACAGAGGGTTACAGTCCCATCCAGACCAATCAGTGGGGTACAATCCCATCCAGACCCAAACAGTGGGGTACGGTCACATCCAGACACAAACAGTGGAGTACGGTCGAATCCAGACCCAGATAGTGGGGTCCCATCGCATCCAAACCAAGAGTTTGGGGTACAGTTCCATCCAAACCTAGACGGTGGGGTACAATCCCATCCAAACCCAGACAGTGGGGTGTAGTCCCATCCAAACCCAAACAATGGTACAGTCCCATACAGACCCAAACAGTGGGGTACGGTCCCATACAGACCTGAACAGTGGTGTATGGACCCATACAAACCCAGAGAGTGGGTTTGTCCAGTCCAGTCCAGACCCAAACACTGGAGTACGATCCAATCCAAACCCAAACACTGCAGTGCGGTCACATCCAGAACCAAACAGTCGAGTATGGTCCCATCCAAACCCAAACAGTGGGGTACAGTCCCATCCAAACCCAAACAGTGCGGTATGGTCACATCCAAACCAAACAGTGGGGTACAGTCCCATACAAACCTAAACAGTGGGGTGCAGTCCCATCCAAACCCAAACAGTGGGGTACGGTCCCATCCAAACCCAAACAGTGGTTACTGTGCCATCCAAACCCGGACGGTGGGGTAAGGTCCCATCCAACTCAGACAGTGAGGTACGGCCCCATCCAGACCCAAACAGTGGGGTAAGGTCCCGTCCAAACCCAGACAGTGAGGTACAGTTACATCCAAGCCCAGACAGAGGGCTACGGTCCCATCCAGCCAATCAGTGGGGTACAATCCCATCCACACCCAAACAGTGGGGTACGGTCCCTTCCAAACCCAAGCAGTGGTTACTGTGCCATCGAAACCCGGACGGTGAGGTAGGGTCCCATCCAAACTCAGACAGTGAGGTATGGCCCCATCCAGACCCAAACAGTGGGGTAAGGTCCCGTCCAAACCCAGACAGTGAGGTACAGTTCCATCCAAGCCCAGACAGAGGGCTACGGTCGCATCCAGCCAAACAGTGGGGTACAATCCCATCCAGACCCAAACAGTTGGGTACGGTCCCATCCAAACCCAAACAGTGGGCTATGGTCCCATCCAGACACAGGATGTGCCGTACGGTCCCATCCCAACTCAAACAGTAGTTACAGTCCCATCCAAACCCAAACAGTTGGGAATGGTCCCATCCAAACCCACACTGTGCAGTACGGTCCCATCCAAACCCAGACAGTGGGGTAAATTCCCATCCAAACTCAGATAGTGAGGTACAGTCACATCCTGTCCCAAACAGTAGAGTACGGTCCCATCCAAACCCAGACAGTCAGGTACAGTTCCATCCAAACACAGACAGAGGGTTACAGTCCCATCCAGACCAATCAGTGGGGTACAATCCCATCCAGACCCAAACAGTGGGGTACGGTCACATCCAGACACAAACAGTGGAGTACGGTCGAATGCAGACCCAGATAGTGGGGTCCCATCGCATCCAAACCAAGAGTTTGGGGTACAGTTCCATCCAAACCTAGACGGTGGGGTACAATCCCATCCAAACCCAGACAGTGGGGTGTAGTCCCATCCAAACCCAAACAATGGTACAGTCCCATACAGACCCAAACAGTGGGGTACGGTCCCATACAGACCTGAACAGTGGTGTACGGACCCATACAAACCCAGAGAGTGGGGTACGGTCCAGTCCAGACCCAAACACTGGAGTACAGTCCAATGCAAACCCAAACACTGCAGTACGGTCACATCCAGAACCAAACAGTCGGGTACGGTCCCATCCAAACCCAAACAGTGGGGTACAGTCCCATCCAAACCCAAACAGTGCGGTACGGTCACATCCAAACCTAAACAGTGGGGTACAGTCCCATACAAACCTAAACAGTGGGGTGCAGTCCCATCCCATCCCAAACAGTGGGGTACGGTCCCATCCAAACCCAAACAGTGCTTACTGTGCCATCCAAACCCGGATGGTGGGGTAAGGTCCCCTCCAACTCAGACAGTGAGGTACGGCCCCATCCTGACCCAAACAGTGGGGTAAGGTCCCGTCCAAACCCAGACAGTGAGGTACAGTTCCATCCAAGCCCAGACAGAGGGCTACGGACCCATCCAGCCAATCGGTGGGCTACAATCCCATCCAGACCCAAACAGTGGGGTACGGTCCCATCCAAACACAGACAGTGAGGTACAGTTACATCCAAGCCTAGACAGTGGGCTACGGTCCCATCCAGCCAATCAGTGGAGTACAATCCCATCCAAACCCAAACAGTGGGGTACGGTCCCATCCAAACCCAAACACTGCAGTACGGTCACATCCAGAACCAAACAGTCGGGTACGGTCCCATCCAAACCCAGACAGTGGAGTACAGTCCCATCCAGACCCGGTGGGACACAGTCCCACCCACACCCAAACAGTGGGGTATGGTCCTATACAAACCTAAACAGTTTGCTATGGTCCCATACCAACCTAAACAGTGGGGTGTAGTCCCATCCAAACCCAAACAATGGTACAGTCCCATACAGACCCAAACAGTGGAGTACGGTCCCATACAGACCTGAACAGTGGTGTACGGACCCATACAAACCCAGAGAGTGGGGTACGGTCCAGTCCAGACCCAAACACTGGAGTACGGTCCAATCCTAACCCAAACAGTGCAGTACGGTCACATCCAGAACCAAACAGTTGGGTACGGTCCCATCCAAACCCAAACAGTGGGGTACAGTCCCATCCAAACCCAAACAGTGCGGTACGGTCACATCCAAACCCAAACAGTGGGGTACAGTCCCATACAAACCTAAACAGTGGGGTTCAGTCCCATTCAAACCCAAACAGTGGGGTACGGTCCCATCCAAACCCAAACAGTGGTTACTGTGCCATCCAAACCCAGACGGTGTGGTAAGATCCCATCCAACTCAGACAGTGAGGTACGGCCCCATCTAGACCCAAATAGTGGGGTAAGGTCCCGTCCAAACCCAGACAGTGAGGTACAGTTCCATCCAAGCCCAGACAGAGGGCTACGGACCCATCCAGCCAATCGGTGGGGTACAATCCCATCCAGACCCAAACAGTGGGGTACGGTCCCATCCAAACACAGACAGTGAGGTACAGTTACATCCAAGCCCAGACAGAGGGCTACGGTCCCATCCAGCCAATCAGTGGGGTACAATCCCATCCACACCCAAACAGTGGGGTACGGTCCCATCCAAACCCAAGCAGTGGTTACTGTGCCATCGAAACCCGGACGGTGGGGTAAGGTCCCATCCAAACTCAGACAGTGAGGTACGGCCCCATCCAGACACAAACAGTGGGGTAAGGTCCCGTCCAAACCCAGACAGTGAGGTACAGTTCCATCGAAGCCCAGACAGAGGGCTACGGTCCCATCCAGCCAATCAGTGGGGTACAATCCCATCCAGACCCAAACAGTTGGGTACGGTCCCATCCAAACCCAAACAGTGGGCTATGGTCCCATCCAAACCCACACTGTGCAGTACGGTCCCATCCAAACCCAGACAGTGGGGTAAATTCCCATCCAAACTCAGACAGTGAGGTACAGTCACATCCTGTCCCAAACAGTAGAGTACGGTCCCATCCAAACCCAGACAGTCAGGTACAGTTCCATCCAAACACAGACAGAGGGTTACAGTCCCATCCAGACCAATCAGTGGGGTACAATCCCATCCAGACCCAAACAGTGGGGTACGGTCACATCCAGACACAAACAGTGGAGTACAGTCGAATCCAGACCCAGATAGTGGGGTCCCATCACATCCAAACCAAGAGTTTGAGGTAGAGTTCCATCCAAACCTAGACGGTGGGGTACAATCCCATCCAAACCCAGACAGTGGGGTGCAGTCCAATCCAAACCCAAACTATGGTACGGTCCCATACGGACCTAAACAGTGGTGTACGTACCCATACAAACCCAGTGACTGGGGTACGGTCAAGTCCAGACACAAACACTGGGGTACGGTCCCATCCAAACCCAAACTCTGCAGTACGGTCACATCCAGAACCAAACAGTTGGGTACGGTCCCATCCAAACCCAAACAGTGGGGTACAGTCCCATCCAAACCCAAACAGTGCGGTACGGTCACATCCAGACCCGGTGGGACACAGTCCCACCCACACCCAAACAGTGGGGTACGGTCCTATACAAACCTAAACAGTTTGCTACAGTGCCATACCAACCTAAACAGTGGGGTACGGTCCCATCCAGACCCAAACAGTAGGGTACGGCCCTATCCCCACCCAGACAGTGGAGTACGGTCCCAACCAAACCCAGAGTGTGGGGTACAGTTCCATCAAGACATAGACAGTGGGGAACAGTCCTATCCAAACCCAGACTATGAGGTACGGTCCCACCCAAACCCAGACAGTGGGGTACCATCCCATCCAGACCCAAACCGTAGCGTACGGTCCCGTACAACACTAAACAGTATGGTACGGTCTGATACAAAGCTAAGCAGCGGGGTACGGACCCATATCAAACCCAGACAGCTGGGTATGGTCCTGTCCAGACCCAAACAGTGGGGTATGGTCCCATCCAAACCCAAACAGTAGGGTACAATCCCATCCAAACCCAAATACTGGGGTACAGTCCCATCCAAACCCAAAAAGCGCGGTACGATCACATCCAGACCCAAACAGTCGGGTACGGTCCCATCCAAACCCAGACAGTGAGGTACAGTTCCATCCAAACTCAAACAATGGGGTACAGTCCCAGACAAACCTAAACAGTGGGGTGTGGTCCCATCCAAACCCAAACGGTGGGGTCCGGTCCCATCCAAACCCAAACAGTGGTTACTGTGCCATCCAAACCCAGAGGGTGGGGTAAGGTCCCATCCAAACTCAGACAGTGAGGTACGGTCCCATCCAAACCCAAACAGTGGGGTACGGCCCCGACCAACTGAGACAGTGAGGTACAGTCAAATCTTGTCCCAAACAGTAGTGTACCGTCCCATCCAATCCCAGACCGTGAGGTACAGTTCCATCCAAAACCAGACAGAGGGTTACGGTACCATCCAGACCAATCAGTGGGGTACAATCCCATCCACACCCAAACAGTGGGGTACGGTCACATCCAGACACAAACAGTGGAATACGGTCGAATCCAGACCCAGATAGTGGGGTCCCGTCACATCCAAACCAAGAGTTTGGGGTACAGTTCCATCGACAACCTAGACGGTGGGTTACAATCCCATCCAAACCCAGACAGTGAGGTACAGTTCCATCCAAACCCAAACAGTGGGGTACAGTCCCATCCAGACCCGGAGGGACACAGTCCCATCCACACCCAAACAGTGGGGTACAGTCCTATACAAACCTAAACAGTTTAGTACGGTCCCATACCAACCTAAACAGTGGGGTATGGTCCCATCCAAACCCAGACTGTACAGTACGGTCCCATCCAAACGCAAACAGTGGTTACAGCCCCATCCAAACCCAGACAGTGGGGTAAATTCCCATCCAAACTCAGACAGTGAGGTACAATCACATCCTGTCCCAAACAGTAGAGTACGGTCCCATCCAATCCCAGACAGTCAGGTACAGTTCCATCCAAACACAGAGGGTTACAGTCCCATCCAGACCAATCAGTGGGGTACAATCCCATCCAGACCAAACAGTGGGGTACGGTCACATCCAGACACAAACAGTGGAGTACGGTCGAATGCAGACCCAGATAGTGGGGTCCCATCGCATCCAAACCAAGAGTTTGGGGTACAGTTCCATCCAAACCTAGACGGTGGGGTACAATCCCATCCAAACCCAGACAGTGGGGTGTAGTCCCATCCAAACCCAAACAATGGTACAGTCCCATACAGACCCAAACAGTGGGGTACGGTCCCATACAGACCTGAACAGTGGTGTACGGACCCATACAAACCCAGAGAGTGGGGTACGGTCCAGTCCAGATCCAAACACTGGAGTACGGTCCAATCCAAACCCAAACACTGCAGTATGGTCCCATCCAGACCAAAACAGTGGGGTAAGGTCCTTCCAAACCCAGACAGTGAGGTACAGTTCCATCCAAGCCCAGACAGAGGGCTAAGGTCCCATCCAGCCAATCAGTGGGGTACAATCCCATCCACACTCAAACAGTGGGGTACGGTCCCATCCAAACCCAGACTGCAGTACGGTCCCATCCAAACCCAAACAGTGGTTACATCCCATTCCAAACGCAGACAGTGGGGTAAATTCCCATCCAAATCCAGACAGTGAGGTACAGTTCCATCCAAACACAGACAGAGGGTTATGGTACCATCCAGACCAATCAGTGGGGTACAATTGCATCCCGACCCAAACAGTGGGGTATGGTCACATCCAGACACAAACAGTGGAGTACGGTCGAATCCAGACCGAGATAGTGGGGTCCCGTCGCATCCAAACCCAGAGTACGGGGTAGAGTTCCATTCAAACCTAGACAGTGGGGTACAATCCCATCCAAACCTGGACAGTGGGGTGTTTGTCCCATCCAGACACAAACAGTGGAGTACGGTCGAATCCAGACACAGATAGTGGAGTCCCGTCGCATCCAAACCCTGAGTATGGGGTAGAGTTCCATCCAAACCCAGACTGTGCAGTACGGTCCCATCCAAACCCAAACAGTGGTTACTGTCCCATCCAAACCCAGACGGTGGGGTAAGGTCCCATCCAAACTCAGACAGTGAGGTACGGTCCCATCTGGACCCAAACAGTGGAGTAAGGACCCGTCCAAACCCAGACGGTGAGGTACAGTCACATCCTGACCCAAACAGTGGAATAAGGTCCCATCCAAACCCAGACAGTGAGGTACTGTTACATCCAAGCCCAGACAGAGGGCTACGGTCCCATCCAGCCAATCAGTGGAGTACACTCCCATCCAGACACAAACAGTGGGATACGGTCCCATCCAAACCCAAACAGTGGGGTATGGTCCCATCCAAACACAGGCTGTGCCGTAAGGTCCCATCCAAACCCAAACAGTGGTTACAGTCCCATCCAAACCCAGGCAGTGAGGTACAGTTCCATCCAAACTTAAACAGTGGGGTGCCGTCCCATCCAAATCCAAACTGTGGGGTATGGTCCCGACCAACTCAAACAGTGAGGTACAGTCACATCCTGTCCCAAACAGTAGGGTATGGTCCCATCCAAACCCAGACAGTGGGGTGCGGGCCCATCCAAACCCAAACAGTGGTACAGTCCCATACAGACCCAAACAGTGGGGTACGGTCCCATACAAACCTAAAGAGTGGTGTACTGTCCCATACAAACCCAGACAGTGGGGCACTGTCCCGTCCAGCCCAAACAGTGGGGTACGGTCGCATTCAAACTGAAACAGTGGGGTAAAGTCCCATCCAAACCCAAACAGTGGGGTAAAGTCCCATCCAAACCCAAACAGTGCGGTACGGTCACATCCAGACCCAAACAGTGCGGTACGGTCCCATCCAAACCCAGACAGTGAGGTACAGTTCCATCCAAACCCAAACAGTGGTGTACAGTCCCATACAAACCTAAACAGTGGGGTGCAGTCCTATCCAAACCCAACCAGTGGGGTACGGTCCAATCCAAACCCAAACAGTGGTTACTGTGCCATCCAAACCCGGACGGTGTGGTAAGGTCCCGTCCAAACCCAGACTGTGGGGTGCGGGCCCATCCAAACCCAAACAGTGGTACAGTCCCATACAGACCCAAACAGTGGGGTACGGTCCCATACAAACCTAAAGAGTGGTGTACTGTCCCATACAAACCCAGACAGTGGGGCACTGTCCCGTCCAGCCCAAACAGTGGGGTACGGTCCCATTCAAACCGAAACAGTGCGGTACGGTCACATCCAGACCCAAACAGTCGGGTACGGTCCCATCCAAACCCAAACAGTGGGGCACAATCCCATCCAAACCCAAACAGTGGGGTACAGTCCCATCCAAACCCAAACAGTGCGGTACGGTCACATCCAGACCCAAACAGTGCGGTACGGTCCCATCCAAACCCAGACAGTGAGGTACAGTTCCATCCAAGCCCAGACAGAGGGCTACGGTCCCATCCAGCCAATCAGTGGGGTACAATCCCATCCAGACCCAAACAGTGGGGTATGGTCCCATCTACATACAGGCTGTGCCATACGGTCCAATCCCATCCCAAACAGTGGTTACAGTCCTATCCAAACCCAAACAGTGGGGTAAGGTCCCATCCAAACTCAGATAGTGAGGGACGGTCCCATCCAGACCCAAATAGTGGGGTATGGTCCCATCCAAACCCAGACTGTGCAGTACGGTCCCATCCAAACCCAAACAGTGGTTACAGCCCCATCCAAACCCAGACAGTGGGGTAAATTTCCATCCAAACTAAGACAGTAAGGTACAGTCACATCCTGTCCCAAACAGTAGAGTACGGTCCCATCCAAACCCAGACAGTGAGGTACAGTTCCATCCAAACACAGACAAAGGGTTACAGTCCCATCCAGACCAATCTGTGGGGTACAATCCCATCCAGACCCAAACAGTGGGGTACGGTCACATCCAGACACAAACAGTGGAGTACGGTCGAATCCAGACCCTGATAATGGGGTCCCGTCACATCCAAACCCAGAGTTTGGGGTAGAATTCCATCCAAACCTAGACGGTGGGGTACAATCCCATCCAAACCCAGAAAGTGGGGTGCGGTCCAATCCAAACCCAAACAGTGGTACAGTCCCATCCAGACCCAAACAGTGGGGTACGGTCCCATACAAACCTAAACAGTGGTGTACGGTCACATACAAACTTAAATAGTGGGGTACGGTCCAATACAAACACATACAGTGGGGTACGGTCACATCCAGACCCAATGAGTCGGGTACGGTTCCATTCAAACACAAACAGTGGGGTACGTTCCCATCCAGAGCCAAACAGTCGGGTACGCTCCCATCAAAACCCAGACAGTGATGTACAGTTCCATCCAAACCCAAACAGTGGGGTAGAGTCCCATACAAACCTAAACAGTGGGGTGCACTCCCATCCAAACCCAAACAGTGGGGTACAGTCCCATCCAAACCCAAACAGTGGGCTATGGTCCCATCCAAACACAGGCTGTGCTGTACGGTCCCATCCCAACCCAAACAGTTGTTACAGTCCCATCCAAACCCAAACAGTGGGGTAAGGTCCCATCCAAACTCAGATAGTGAGGGACGGTCCCATCCAGACCCAAACAGTGGGGAATATTCCCATCCAAACCCACACTGTGCAATACTGTCCCATCCAAACCCAAACAGTGGTTACAGCCCCATCCAAACCCAGACAGTGGGGTAAATTCCCATCCAAACCCAGACAGTGAGGTACAGTTCCATCCAAACACAGACAGAGGGTTACAGTCCCATCCAGACCAATCAGTGGGGTACAATCCTATTCAGACCCAAACACTGGGGTACGGTCACATCCAGACACAAACAGTGGAGTACGGTCGAATCCAGACCCAGATAGTGGGGTCCCATCGCATCCAAACCAAGAGTTTGGGGTACAGTTCCATCCAAACCTAGACGGTGGGGTACAATCCCATCCAAACCCAGACAGTGGGGTACAGTCCCATCCAAACCCAAACAGTGGTACAGTCCCACACAGACCCAAACAGTGGTGTATGGACCCATACAAACCCAGACAGTGGGGTACGTTCCCGTCCAGACCCAAACACTGGGGTACGGTCCCATCCAAACCCAAACACTGCAGTACGGTCACATCCAAAACCAAACAGTCGGGTACGGTCCCATCCAAACCCAAACAGAGGAGTACAATCCCATCCAAACCCAAACAGTGGGGTACAGCCCCATCCAAACCCAAACAGTGCGGTACGGTCACATCCAAACCCAAACAGTGGGGTACAGTCCCATACAAACCTAAATAGTGGGGTGCGGTCCCATCCAAACCCAAACAGTGGGGTACCGTCACATGCAGACCCAAACAGTCGGGTACGGTAACATCAAAACCCAGACAGTGAGGGACGGTCCCATCCAGACCCAAACAGTGGGGAATGGTCCCATCCAAACCCACACTGTGCAGTATGGTCCCATCCAAACCCAAATAGTCGTTACAGTCGCATCCAAACCCAGACAGTGGGGTAAATTCCCATCAAAACTCAGACAGTGAGGTACAGTCACATCCTGTCCCAAACAGTAGAGTACGGTCCCATCCAAACCCAGACAGTCAGGTACAGTTCCATCCAAACACAGACAGAGGGTTACAGTCCCATCCAGACCAATCAGTGGGGTACAATCCCATCCAGACCCAAACAGTGGGGCACGGTCACATCCAGACACAAACAGTGGAGTACGGTCGAATCCAGACCCAGATAGTGGGTACCCACCGCATCCAAACCAAGAGTTTGGCGTACAGTTCCATCCAAACCTAGACGGTGGGGTACAATCCCATCCAAACCCAGACAGTGGGGTGCAGTCTCATCCAAACCCAAACAGTGGTACAGACCCATACAGACCCAAACAGTGGGGTACGGTCCCATACAGACCGAAACAGTGGTGTATGGACCCATACAAACCCAGAGAGTGGGGTACGGTCACGTCCAGACCCAAACACTGGGGTACGGTCCCATCCAGAACCAAACAGTCAGGTACGGTCCCATCCAAACCCAAACAGAGGAGTACAATCCCATCCAAACCCAAACAGTGGGTACAGCCCCATCCAAACCCAAACAGTGCGGTACGGTCACATCCAAACCCAAACAATGGGGTACAGTCCCATGCAAACCTAAACAGTGGGGTGCGGACCCATCCAAACCCAAACAGTGGGGTACGATAACATGCAGACCCAAACAGTCGGGTACGGCCCCATCCAAACCCAGACAGTGAGGTACAGATCCATCCAAACCCAGACAGTGGAGTACAGTCCCGTCCAGGCCCGGTGGGACACAGTCCCATCCACACTCAAACAGTGGGGTACAGTCCCATAAAAACATAAACAGTGGGGTGCGGTCCCATCCAAACCCAAACAGTGGGGTACGGTCCCGACCAACTCAGACAGTGAGGTACAGTCACATCCTGTCCCAAACAGTAGGGTACGGTCCCATCAAAACCCAGACAGTGAGGTACAGTTCTATCCAAACCCAGACAGAGGGTTACGGTCCCATCCAGACCAATCAGTGGGGTACAATCCAATCCAGACCCAAACAGTGGTGTATGGTCACATCCAGACACAAACAGTGGTGTACGGTCGAATCCAGACCCCGATAGTGGGGTCCCATCGCATCCAAACCAAGAGTTTGGGGTACAGTTCCATCCAAACCTAGACGGTGGGGTACAATCCCATCCAAACCCAGACAGTGGGGTACAGTCCCATCCAAACCCAAACAGTGGTACAGTCCCACACAGACCCAAACAGTGGTGTATGGACCCATACAAACCCAGACAGTGGGGTACGTTCCCGTCCAGACCCAAACACTGGGGTACGGTCCCATCCAAACCCAAACACTGCAGTACGGTCACATCCAAAACCAAACAGTCGGGTACGGTCCCATCGAAACCCAAACAGAGGAGTACAATCCCATCCAAACCCAAACAGTGGGGTACAGTCCCATCCAAACCCAAACAGTGCGGTACGGTCACATCCAAACCCAAACAGTGGGGTACAGTCCCAGACAAACCTAAATAGTGAGGTGCGGTCCCATCCAAACCCAAACAGTGGGGTACCGTCACATGCAGACCCAAACAGTCGGGTACGGTAACGTCAAAACCCAGACAGTGAGGGACGGTCCCATCCAGACCCAAACAGTGGGGAATGGTCCCATCCAAACCCACACTGTGCAGTATGGTCCCATCCAAACCCAAATAGTCGTTACAGTCGCATCCAAACCCAGACAGTGGGGTTAATTCCCATCAAAACTCAGACAGTGAGGTACAGTCACATCCTGTCCCAAACAGTAGAGTGCGGTCCATTCCAAACCCAGACAGTCAGGTACAGTTCCATCCAAACACAGACAGAGGGTTACAGTCCCATCCAGACCAATCAGTGGGGTACAATCCCATCCAGACCCAAACAGTGGGGTACGGTCACATCCAGACACAAACAGTGGAGTACGGTCGAATCCAGAGCCAGATAGTGGGTACCCATCGCATCCAAAGCAAGAGTTTGGGGTACAGTTCCATCCAAACCTAGACGGTGGGGTACAATCCCATCCAAACCCAGACAGTGGGGTGCAGTCTCATCCAAACCCAAACAGTGGTACAGACCCATACAAACCCAAACAGTGGGGTACGGTCCCATACAGACCGAAACAGTGGTGTATGGACCCATACAAACCCAGAGAGTGGGGTACGGTCACGTCCAGACCCAAACACTGGGGTACGGTCCCATCCAGAACCAAACAGTCAGGTACGGTCCCATCCAAACCCAAACAGAGGAGTACAATCCCATCCAAACCCAAACAGTGGGTACAGTCCCATCCAAACCCAAACAGTGCGGTACGGTCACATCCAAACCCAAACAATGGGGTACAGTCCCATGCAAAACTAAACAGTGGGGTGCGGACCCATCCAAACCCAAACAGTGGGGAACGGTCCCATCCAAACCCAAACAGTGGGGTACGGTAACATGCAGACCCAAACAGTCGGGTAAGGCCCCATCCAAACCCAGACAGTGAGGTACAGATCCATCCAAACCCAGACAGTGGAGTACAGTCCCGTCCAGGCCCGGTGGGACACAGTCCCATCCACACTCAAACAGTGGGGTACAGTCCCATAAAAACATAAACAGTGGGGTGCGGTCCCATCCAAACCCAAACAGTGGGGTACGGTCCCGACCAACTCAGACAGTGAGGTACAGTCATATCCTGTCCCAAACAGTAGGGTACGGTCCCATCCAAATCCAGACAGTGAGGTACAGTTCTATCCAAACCCAGACAGAGGGTTACGGTCCCATCCAGACCAATCAGTGGGGTACAATCCCATCCAGACCCAAACAGTGGTGTACGGCCACATCCAGTCACAAACAGTGGAGTACGGTCGAATCCAGACCCCGATAGTGGAGTCCCATCGCATCCAAACCAAGAGTTTGGGGTACAGTTCCATCCAAACCTAGACGGTGGGGTACAATCCCATCCAAACCCAGACAGTGGGGTGCAGTCCCACCCAAACCCAAACAGTGGTACAGTCCCATACAGACCCAAACAGTGGGGTACGGTCCCATACAGACCTAAACAGTGGTGTACGGACCCATACAAACCCAGACAGTGTGGTACGGTCCCGTCCAGACCCAAACACTGGGGTACGGTCTCATCCAAACCCAAACACTGCAGTACGGTCACATCCAGAACCAAACAGTCGGGTACGGTCCCATCCAAACCCAAACAGTGGCGTACAGTCCCATCCAAACCCAAACAGTGGGGTACGGTCACATGCAGACCCAAACAGTCGGGTACGGTAACATCAAAACTCAGACAGTGAGGTACAGTCCCATCCAAACCCAAACAGTGGGTTAAGGTCCCATCCAAACTCAGATAGTGAGGGATGGTCCCATCCAGACCCAAACAGTGGGGAATGGTCCCATCCAAACCCAGACTGTGCAGTACGGTCCCATCAAAACTCAAATAGTCGTTACAGCCGCATCCAAACCCAGACAGTGGGGTAAATTCCCATCCAAACTCAGACAGTGAGGTACAGTCACATCCTGTCCCAAACAGTAGAGTACGGTCCCATCCAAACCCAGACAGTCAGGTACAGTTCCATCCAAACAGAGACAGAGGGTTACAGTCCCATCCAGACCAATCAGTGGGGTACAATCCCATCCAAACCCAAACAGTGGGGTACGGTCACATCCAGACACAAACAGTGGAGTACGGTCGAATCCAGACCCAGATAGTGGGGCCCCATCGCATCCAAAGCAAGAGTTTGGGGTACAGTTCCATCCAAACCTAGACGGTGGGGTACAATCCCATCCAAACCCAGACAGTGGGGTACAGTCTCATCCAAACCCAAACAGTGGTACAGACCCATACAGACCCAAACAGTGGTGTACGGACCCATACAAACCCAGAGAGTGGGGTACGGTCCCGTCCCGACCCAAACACTGGGGTACGGTCCCATCCAAACCCAAACAGAGGAGTACAATCCCATCCAAACCCAAACAGTGGGTACATAGAAACATAGAAACATAGAAAATAGGTGCAGGAGTAGGCCATTCGGCCCTTCGAGCCTGCACCGCCATTTATTATGATCATGGCTGATCATCCAACTCAGAACCCAGCCTTCCCTCCATACCCCCTGACCCCTGTAGCCACAAGGGCCATATCTAACTCCCTCTTAAACATAGCCAATGAACTGGCCTCAACAGTTTGCTGTGGCAGAGAATTCCACAGATTCACCACCCTCTGTGTGAAGACGTTTTTCCTAATCTCGGTCCTAAAAGGCTTCCCCTCTATCCTCAAACTGTGACCCCTCGTTCTGGACCTCCCCAACAACGGGAACAATCTTCCCGCATCTAGCCTGTCCAATCCCTTTAGGATCTTATACGTTTCAATCAGATCCCCCCTCAATCTTCTAAATTCCAACGAGTACAAGCCCAGTTCATCCAGTCTTTCTTCATATGAAAGACCTGCCATCCCAGGAATCAATCTGGTGAATCTGGTACAGTCCCATCCAGACCCAAACAGAGCGGTACGGTCATATACAAAGGTAAACAGTGGGGTACGGTCCCATCCAGACCCAAACAGTGGGTACAGTCCCATCCAGTGGGTACGGTCCCATCCAGACCCAGACAGTCAGGTATGGTCCCATCCAGACCCAGTGGGACACAGTCCCATCCAGACCCAAACAGTGGGGTACGGTCCCATCTAAACTCAGACAGTGGGGTATGGTCCCATCCAAACCCAAACAGTGGGTACGGTCCCATCCAGACCCAGACAGTCAGGTATGGTCCCATCCAGACCCAGTGGGACACAGTCCCAACCAAACCCAAACAGTGGGTACTGTCCCATCCAGACCCAAACAGTGGGGTACGGTGCCATCCAGACCCAAACAGTGGGGTACGGTCCCATCCAAACCCAGACAGTGAGGCACAGTTCCATCCAAACCCAGGGAGAGGGTTACCATCCCATCCAGTCCCAATCAGTGGGGTACAATCCCATACAGACCCAAACAATGGGGTATGGTCCCATCCAGACCCAGACAGTGAGGTACGATCCCATCCAAACCCAGAGTGTGGGGTACAGTTCCATCCAAACCTACACAGTGGGGTACAGTCCCATCCAGACCCAAACAGTGCGGTACGGTCATATACAAAGGTAAACAGTGGGGTACGGTCCCATCCAGACCCAAACAGTGGGGTACGGTCCCATCTAAACTCAGACAGTGGGGTATGGTCCCATCCAAACCCAAACAGTGGGTACGGTCCCATCCAGTGGGTATGGTCCCATCCAGACCCAGACAGTCGGGTATGGTCCCATCCAGACCCAGTGGGACACAGTCCCACCCAAACCCAAACAGTGGAGTACTGTCCCATCCAGACTCAAACAGTGGGGTACGGTCCCATCCAAACTCAGACAGTGAGGCACAGTTCCATCCAAACCCAGGGAGAGGGTTACCATCCCATCCAGTCCCAATCAGTGGGGTACAATCCCATACAGACCCAGACAGTGAGGTACGGTCCCATCCAAACCCAGAGTGTGGGGTACAGTTCCATCCAAACCTACTCAGTGGGGTACAGTCCCATCCAGACCCAAACAGTGTGGTACGGTCATATACAAAGGTAAACAGTGGGGTACGGTCCTATCCAGACCCAAACAGTGGAGTATGGTCCCATCCAAACTCAGACAGTGGGGTACGGTCCCATCCAAATCCAGACAGTGTGGTACGATCCTATCAGAATCACAGACAAACATAGATTACACACACACATAGAAACACAGGCACACGAAAACACACAGATCCGTGGGCCAAATTTTATTTTACACAGAGAGAGGTGGGTGCCTGGAGTGGGTTACATGGGGTGGTGCTGGGAAGAGATATCATACTCCTGGTGATAAGCTGTTAGCTACATGAATATGCATCAGTAACACCTGCAAAAACCTGGAGGAGCACACCAACAACCAGCACACCTACAGGGAAGCAGCATCCATCGTCAAGGACCTTCACTATCCTTGCCAAATTCTCTGCTTACTGCTGCCATCTTGTGGCAGGCACAGGAGCCTCATTTCCCACTCTCCTGAGTTCAGGAACCGTAATTACTTTTCAACCATCAGGCTCCTGAACCACCAGAGATAATTTCACTCACCTGAACACTGAACACAACCTTTGAGCTCACTTTCAAAGACTGTACAACTCGTTCTCAAAATTATTAATTTCCTTATTTATTTGTCATTATTATGTTGCATTTGCACAGTTTGTCTTATTTTGCACATTGGATGCTTGTCAGTCTTTGTGTTTAGTTTACCTTTGGTTCTATTGTGTTAATTGTTCTGTTATGGATGCCTGCAAGAAAATGAATCTCAAGGGAGGAAATGGAAACATATATCCAATTTGAAAATAAATTTACTGTGAACTTTGAGAAATAAATCGAATCTTAGCTATTAATTCTCCACTCTCTTACCTTAAACATGTGCCTTCTAGTCCTTGATTCACCAGTTCTATGAAAATTCACCCTATCTGTGCCCCACATATTTTTATGTACCTCTATAAAGTCACCTTTCAGTCTTTTACACTCCAAGGAATAAACTCCAAGACTGTCCATATTGGGATAGATACAGAGATACAGCTTGTGTTTACTTTGTACACGGACTTCATCATGGCTTTCACAGTGACTCAGGATTCTTGATTCCACTTGGCTGTTCTGCACTCATCACTGTGTTTATTGTTGGAATCGTTGACATGGTCTCAGCAGACAAGGGGATGGGAACCAATTCTTTGAGGAGCACCAGTCAGGTCACTGGAAGAAACCAGTACCCCTACATCAGTGTAGCGTCTAGCGCAATCACTTTATAGTGCCAGCAATCACCGATCAGGGAGGTGAGCAAATGGAGTGGTTAGGGGTTGGGGAGTGGAGAGGAAAGAGGGGAGGGGTGAAGGGAGAGTGGATAGGAGATGTAGTGGTAGTTACTAGTGTTGTTTCTCTGCAACGCAGTCAACCACTCCCACATAGGAGGAATTCACATACTGTAGAAGCAGGGTTGTTGAAAAAGTTCAGCTGAGTATTCTGCATGCTGGTGTCCGGGTGCACTGCCCCTCAATAATGAACAGAATGCAAGAAGTATTGTAGGAAAGGCAGATAAGCTCAGGGCATGGATCAAAACCTGAAATTATGATATTGTAGCCATTAGTCAGATGGTTGCAGGAGAGGCAGGACTGGCAGTTCAGTATTCCGGGCTCCCGTTGTTTTAGACATGACAGAGTGGGAGGGATTAAAGGAGGAATGATGGCGTTACTAGTGTAACGTTCCGTTATATTGGCTCGTGTATGTCTAGGGGAAATCCAGCCCAGCACCCGCCTCAACACTCCCTCAACAGGGTTGGTGGCCGCCCGAATCAATCACAACATCAATCATCAGCCAGCACACCCAGTAAATTTTAACAAATACACTTTATAGATATTACTAATTCTATGACATTAATATACATTTGATACAGAGAGGAAAGTAATGAAAAAAAAGGCGCCAACACTTATCAAATTCCAAAGTCCAAGTTCTTCTCGCGCTACCGTTGAAGCTCAAGTCGACTTCAGACGACCACCCGAATTCCGTCGACTCACGGCTCGGGACCACCCTTAGTGATCGACCGGAGCCTCTCCTCCGACTCCCCGCCAAAACTCAGTCCACAGTCATATCATACGGCATGGTATCCGAAAACAAAATGATACATAACCACCCATTGGCTAATAGAACCCTGCTATCTCAATTTAAAGTAAAACAAACTGCTAGCGCAAACTATCTTCAGCGTTAAAGCACAGCAAAGCCGCATTCCCCAGATTAACATAACAAAGTCGCCATTTTAAATGTAACAAAAGAAGGACCCCGTACAGGGAAAATGTCACAGCCGTGCTCATTCAGAACAGACTAGAGAGCTCATCTAGTGAGGTATTATCAATGGAAATGAGTAATAAGAAAGGTAAGACCACATTAATGGGGCTATATTACAGACCACCCAACAGTCCGAGAGATTTAGAGGAACAAATTTGTAGGGAGGTTGCAGACGGTTGCAAGAAACTCTCCTCATACAGACTGGGACTCCCATAGTGTGAAAGGACTAGATGGCATAGAGTTGTGAAATGTGTTCAGGAAAGTTTCCTGAATCAATATGCAGAAGTCCCAACGTGAGAGTTTGTAATACTTGATCTGCTGTTAGGGAATGAGACAGGTCAGGTGACAGAAGTTTGTGTCGGGGAACATTTAGCATCTAGTGACCACTATGCCATTAGTTTTAAAGTAAATATGCAAAAGGATAGAACTGGGCTGGGGGCTGAGATTCTAAATTGCAGAAAAGCTTAAATGATTTTTCTGCATCCGCATTTCCTTGGCGAACGGATGCAGAGACGACAGAAGTGAGGCAAAGCAGCATCATCTTCATGGACCCTATCCAGATTACAGAGGAGGTGTTTGCTATCCTGAGACAAATCAGGTGGATAAATCCCCAGGACCTGACAAGGTGTTGCCTTCCACCCTCCAGAAGACAAGTGCAGAAATTGTCAGGACCCTAGCAGAGATATTGAAATTATATTTACCGACGGGAGTGGTGCTGAAAAATTGGAGGACATCTAATGTTGTTTCTCTGGTTAAGTAAGGCTCTAAACATAAACCAGAAAATTATAGGCCAGTGAGTCTGACATCATTTGAGGGACAGTTACTGAAAGGTATTCTAAGAAACCAGATATACAAATATTTTGATAGACATGGACTGATTTAAGGATAGCCAGCACGGGCTCATTCGTGGCAGACCATGATTAACAAATCTTAGAGTTTTTCAAGGAAGTTACCAGGAATGTGGGTGAAGGCAAGGCAGTGGATGTTGACTAAATGGACTTCAGCAAGGAATCTGAGAAGGTCCCACATTAGAAGTTGGTGCAGAAGGTTCAGTGGCTCAGCATTCAAGATGAAGTAGTAAATTGGTTTTGACATCAGCTTGATGGGAGAAGCCAGAGGGTGGTAGTAGAGGATTGCCTCTCTGACTGGAAGCCTGTGACTAGTGGAGTGCCACAGGGATCAGTGCCACGTCTGTTGTTGGTTATCACCTCTATCAACAATCTGGATGATAGTCTGGTTAACCGGATCAGCAAATTTGCAGTTGACACCAAGATTGGGGGTGTAGTGGATAGGAAAGATGGAAATAAGATTGGAAGAGTACAGGGAAAATTTACAAGGATGGAGCACATTAATTATAAGTAAAGAGTGAATTGGTTAGGACATTATTCCTTGGAATGTAGAAGATTGCGAAGTGATTTGATAGAGGTATACAAAATTATGAGGGTATAGAGGGACAAACATGCTTTTTCTTCTGACGTTGGGTTGGACTACAACCAAAGATCATGGGTTAAGGGTGAAAGGTGAATTTAGGAGAACATGAGAGGAAACATCTTCACGCAAAGGGTTGAGACAGTGTGGAATGAGCTGCCAGCATAAGTGGTGCATGTGAGGTCAATTTCAATGTTTAAGTAAAATTTGGATCTGTACTTGGATGGTAGGGGTGTGGAGGGCTATGGTCCCAGTGTAGGTCGATGGGAGTAGGCAATTAAATCCCTTTGGCATGGACTAGATGGGCTGAAGGGCTGGTTTCTGTGCTATACTTATCTATGATTCTATCACTCTAACATGGTGTCAGAAGTGGTTAATTGTCAATGAATTGGTTCTACAGACCAAAAGAGATCCCCAACAAGAAAGAATTTACAGTAAGTCTGCTTTTGTCCTATATATCTCTGAAAAATATCAAATAAAATTATCAACCGAAACTGTCTTTGCTCATGCTAAATGTATGCACCATGAGGCTGAGCTGAGAACAGGTCAGGGTTGCTAGGCAACACCTTCAGCCTACACACAAATGTGGACACTTCATAATAACACTGGACAACAAATTTTTTCAAAAGTGTTGCTTCCTCAGAATTTTTTTTGGTCGACAATAGACTGCTTGAATCTTCACACAAATATTTGTATTAAGCAAGAATTCAGAGAAACAAGAAATTAACTTTTATTGAATATAATGCCTTTAATTGCATTACACTTTGCAACAGTTTATCTGAGCCAAAAATGTTTTGTTGATGCTTTTCATTTGATCTCAGTGTCTGAGGCTTCTTGTTTCAGTGTCCGACAATAATCAGCCAGCAATGATGGATTCCAGTTGCCCTGATACCATTTCTCCTTGACCGCAATGTCATCATTGGTGGATTAGGACTGACAGATGCTCATTCATAAAAATGAGAAACAGTTAAAAGAGGATGTCTATGTCGTTCAGAATCTCTTCACCACTACTGGGATGACACGCCATTGAGAAGCTGAACCTCATTGCAAGGTTGAATGAGGTAAATAATGTTCAGTGGCAGGAGTACCTGGAATTGTTCACAGGCCTGGGCATATTGAAGGAAGAGTGACGAAAGCCAGGAGTGATGCCCCACTCTCTGATCACAGCAGGGCGTATATCAGTCCCATTGATAAATAAAGTCAAAGCTGAACTTGACATCATAACTAAAGTGAATGGACCTACTGACTGGTGTGTGGGCATTGTTCCTGTTTCCAAGCCTGATGACACAGTGAGGATCTGTGTTCAAAGGTTCAAAGTCCAATTTAATGTCATAGAAGTGTATACAATATACATCCTGAAATGCTTTTACTTCGCAAACATCCATGAAAACAGAGATGTGCCCCAAAGAATGAACAACAGTTAAACGCAAGAACCCCAAAGCCCCCCCCCACCAGCTCCCCTCCCTCCCGCACGTAAGCAGCAGCAGCAACAATTCCCCTTCCCCCCACCGGCAAAAAAAAGCATCGGCACCCGCCACAAAGCACTCAAGCGTGAGCAAAGCAATAGCAAAGACACAGACTTGCAGGTCCCCCAAAGACTTCGTGTTTCACTCGGCATTCGACATACCACAGGCTCTCTCTCTCTCCCTAATAAGGGAGAAGGAGGTGTTCCGTTTTCCCAGTGAGCGGGGAGACATAACAACAACTCGCTGGTTTACCATGTTAAAAGTCCGTTATGTCACTTTTCCGAGCTCTGTGCCCAAAGATCGCAACGATCTCGGGTCTTCGGGGCCCACAGAAGATATCCCAACTCCCCCGAAGACTCAGGGGTCTTCTGTTGTGCTACCGACCGTCGACCCGCCCATTTCCAGAGTCCCGAGATCTCAGGCTTCCAAATTTGAGCCGGAATCTCAGGCCAAACAACAGCCAGTCCTGGATCTCCGAGAAGAACTGAATTCAGCATATTACTCCAGGTCAGGGTCTTCAAAAGAACCCTGAAAGGGAAAAATAAAGATATTAAAGATGGAAATGGAGTTGTTTCCAAAGATTCAAGCAAAGGGGTCGCCGCTTTGTGTCATCTTAACTTCGCTCCGCCTCTCCGATTGGACAATGCAGTGAGATGGGAGAAGTTTATTCTGCCCTCTGTTGAGCATACTCATCTCAAAGGCTCAAGTGAGGAACATGACAAAAGAGTGGGAGCTGCCTTGGAGAAATTGAAACAGGCTGGAATCACCCTGACCAAAAAGAAATTTGAAGGTGAAGGCCACCAACTGTCCTCAGAGGGAGTACAACCAAATTCGGATAAACAGGCAGGAGTTTGGAACATGGAACAACCTACAAATGTATCAGAGACCCTCAGTTTCCCTGGTATGATCAACCACTTGGCATGATTTCACTCCTGATTTGGCCGGGGAAACAAAGCCACTAAGTGACAACCTCTCTCATTTGGAACTGGGACGCACCAGAGGTTATTCTCATCACTTAAAGCAGAGCTCATCTCTCCACCAACATTTATATTCTTTGATCCTAGTAAAGCAACCAAGGTCTCAGCAATTGCTTCTTCCTGTGGCCTACGGGGAGTGCTCATGCAATACTGCAGCGTTGTAGGGAAACTGTTGGCACATGCATCAAAAGCATTGGCTCCTTACACCCAAATCAAAAATGAGACACTGATGCCAAGCTCTCGTGTGGGCTTGTGAACACTTAGCTGCTAGTTGATAGACACTAAATTCTTACTTGAAACACACCAGCCACTTGTCAGCCTCCTCCACTCAAAACAGCTGGATGACTTACCTCCACATCTGCAAAGATTCAGAATGAGACTAATGTGATACTTTTATAACATTGAACATGTCCCCTGCAAACCTTTCACAACACCAGACACTGTCGAGGAGGCCATGCAAAAGTGAGTGGACGGAAGCTCATTCCGCCCTCATGGAAGATACCAATATCTACTTGGCTCAGGTACATGAAAACTTTCCTGCATCACAGAGTAAACTGGATGAAATTCTCACCGAGTTGGAAAAGGAGCGAATCTGCAGCAAGACCATGGAATACTGTCAGCATGGATGACCAGCTGTTCCGGGAGTTCACAAACTCAGACCTTTCTGGTTTGAAAGAGACACACTCACCATTCCTGATGGGTTGTTGCTGAACGGCTCCAGATGTCATTCCTGCTTCTCCGTGTAACCCAGGTTAATGAAACCAAAAGATGTAACGTTAGAAAGCTCTGCCTGTGGAGGATGAAAACAAGGTTTACCGATTTTAAAAAAGAGAACTTGGGAAAAAAGCTGCGCGAGGAGGAGGCGGGGCTGACGCAGGCGCGGACAAGCGAGAGAAATGAGTAAACTGTTGGAAATTAAAGATATAAATTGTCCAAAATAGAATTCGTAGTAAGTATCCTCACCCTACTTGAAAAGCTCAGGGTGAAACCCCTGGAGGTGAGACGATATTGATAAAAGGTTTATTGAAGCTACGGCTATCGTGAGCACCAGCGATATCAAGACGATATCGGCAGCGTTGTGTTCAAGATCTCCACCGTGTAACCAGGAATTAGTTCTGTTAAATCAAACCAAGGCCAAGGGATTTGGTGAGTTCAAACACTCTTACCATCCCGCGTGTATAATTTGTGTGTGAAATATGTTCAGTAGTGTTGTAACTGAGAAATGTTTGGAAATGACAATGTGATATTGAAATAGAAAATAGAATGCATTTTAGAACCTATGGATTGTAATCCTGTTGTACACAGTTGAGGATTTTATAAATTTGTCAATCGGCTTTTCGTGGATGACCAACATTTGATGGACGAACCAAGAAACAAGATGGCGAGGCCCCGGGATGGAAGCTCGAGCGGAAACGAAATGTTTCCTGACGGAGACGCTTCAATACGGTCGGGGGGAGGGGGGTGAGTTTATTTCTTATTCGAAGCCTCTGAATTTGATTTTCTGGAAGAACTGATTATTTTTGCAAAGACTTTGTTAATGTACTGAATGAGATTTACTTTGTTTAAAACTTGTGATGCTGGAGTGTTTGTCGTGAAAGGAATTAAGTTGTATAGATATGGGTATATTTGGTGTTGAATTTGTAGACATACTGACGAGAGACTCCAACACCCCGCTGGGTCCGCATCTGGCTCAATCGTACTGTAACAAGAGGCTTGGGCGAGGAGGGTTTGGTCCCAAGTGCTGGAGTTTCAGATGAGAATCGGGACACGTTCTGAGACTGAAATGAAGACAGGGTTTTAAGCTAGACACTAGATGAGTATCTAATGTTGAGCGGAAGATTGAGCACCAAAGCAAAACTCAGGTGCTCTTTAAATATGAAAATCCTGCAGAGAGACTTGAACAGTAGGAGAATGGGCAAAGGAGTGGCAGGTGGAATACAGTGTCATGAAGTTATGCACTATAGTAAAAGGAATAAAAGCAGACACTATTTTCCAAACATGGAGAAAACTGAAAAGTCCTGGGTGTAATGGGACATAGGAGTCCTTATGCAAGATTGCATAAAGGTTAATTTGTAGGTTCAGTTGGTGAGGAAAAAGGCAAATGTGATATCGGTATGCATTTCCAGAGGACTAATATTAAAAACCAAGGCTGCAGTGCTGAGGATTTATGAAGCACTAGTGAGGCCTCACTTAGAGTTTTGTGCCCTTTATTTAAGAAAGATTGTCCTGACATTGGAAAGGGTTCACAGGAGGATCACGAGAATGATTCCAGAAATTAAAAGCTGATCCTATGAGGAGTGATTGATAACTCTGAGCCCTTACTTGCTGGAATTATGAAGAATGAGTGGGATGTGGAGAGAATGAGAGGGTTAACATATGAAGAACTTTGTCCACTCTTGGACTGGATTTAGACCATAAGACAAAGGAGAAGTCGGCCATTTGGCCCATCGAGTCTGTTCCGCCATTTTATCATGAGCTGATCCATTCTCCCATTTAGTCCCACTCCCCCGCCTTCTCACCATAACCTTTGATGCCCTGGCTACTCAGATACCTATCAATCTCTGCCTTAAATACACCCAATGACTTGGCCTCCACTGCTGCCCGTGGCAACAAATTCCATAGATTCACCACCCTCTGACTAAAAAAATTTCTTCGCATTTCTGTTCTGAATGGGTGCCCTTCAATCCTTAAGTCATGCCCTCTCGTACTAGACTCCCCCATCATGGGAAACAACTTTGCCACAGCCACTCTGTCCATGCCTTTCAACATTTGAAATATTTCTATGAGGTCTCCCCTCATTCTTCTAAACTCCAAGGAATACAGTCCAAGAGCAGAGAAATGTTCCTCATAATTTTGGACTGCACTCCTGAGGTTTTAGAGTTTATTTTATGTATATATTTTTTGTCATGCTGCAAAACGTTGAGCTGCTAAACTGTGTTTCATTGCTCCACAACAATGACAATAAAGATATTCTTATTTTCATTCTTATGTTAACCCTCTCATTCCTGGAATCATTCCAGTGAATCTTCTCTGTACCCTCTCCAACGTCAGCACATCCTTTCTTAAATAACGAGCCCAAATCTGCCCACAGTACTCCAAGTGAGGTCTCACCAGCGCCTTATAGAGCCTCAACATCACATCCCTGCTCCTATACTCTATTCCTCTAGAAATGAATGCCAACATTGCATTCGCCTTCTTCACTACTGACTCAACCTGGAGGTTAACTTTAAGGGTATCCGTACGAAGACTCCCAAGTCCCGTTTCATCTCAGAACTTTGAATTCTTTCCCCATTTAAATAATAGTCTGTTTATTTTTTCTACCAAAGTGCATAACCATACACTTTCCAACATTGTACTTCATTTGCCACTTCTCTGCCCATTCTTCCAATCTATCCAAGTCTCTCTGCAGACTCTTCGTTTCCTCAGCACTACCGGCCCCTCCACCTATCTTCGTATCGTCAGCAAACTTAGCCACAAAGCCATCTATTCCATAATCCAAATTGTTGATGTACAATGTAAAAAGAAGCAGCCCCAACAGGGACCCTTGTGGAAGACCACTGGTAACCGGCAGCCAACCAGAAAAGGATCTGTTTATTCCCACTCTCTGTTTCCTGCCAATCAGCCAACGCTCTATCCATGTATGTAACTTGCCCGTAATTCCATGGGCTCTTATCTTGTTAGGTAGCCTCATGTGTGGCACCTTGTCAAAGGCCTTCTGAAAATCCAAATATACAACATCCACTGCATCTCCCTCATCTAGCCTACTGGTAATTTCCTCAAAAAATTGTAATAGGTTTGTCAGGCAGGATTTTCCTTTAAGGAATCCATGCTGAGTTCTGCCTATCTTGTCATATGCCTCCAGGTACTCTGTAACCTCATCCTTGACAATCGACTCCAACAACTTCCCAACCACCGATGTCAAGCTAACAGGTCTATAATTTCCTTTTTGCTTCCTTGTCCCCTTCTTAAATAGCGGAGTGACATTTGCAATAATCTATCGACTTTTGAAAGATCATCGATAATGCCTCCGCAATCTCCATAACTACTTCCTTCAGAACACACGGGTGTATTCCATCTGGTCCGGGAGATTTATCTACCTTTAGACTATTCAGCTTCCTGAGTACTTCCTCTGTCGTAATTGTGACTGCGCACACTTCTCTTCCCTGCCACCCTTGAGTGTCCGGTATACTGCTGATGTCTTCCTCAGTGAAGACTGATGCAAAATACTCTTTCAGTTCCTCTGCCATCTCCTTGTCTCCCATTACAATTTCTGCAGCATCATGTTCTATCGGTCCTATATCTACTCTCACCTGTCTTTTACTCTTTATATACTTGAAAAAGCTTTTAGTATCCCCTTTGATATTATTTGCTAGCTTCCTTTCATAATTAATCTTTTTCCCTCTTAATGACCTTCTTGGTTTCCTTTTGTAAGGTTTTAAAAACTTCCCAATCCTCTGTCTTCCCACTAATTTTTGCTTCCTTGTATGCCCTCTCCTTTGCTTTAACTTTGGCTTTGACTTCTCTTGTCAACCACCGTTGCATCCTTTTTCCACTTGAAAATTTCTTCTTTTTTGGAATATACCTGTCTTGCACCTTCCTCATTTCTTGCATAAACTCCAGCCACTGCTGCTCTGCTGTCTTTCCTGCCAGTGTCCCTTTCCAGTCAACTTTGGCCAGTTCCTCTCTCAGACCACTGTAATTTCCTTTACTCCACTGAAATACCGACACATCAGATTTCAGCTTCTCTTTTTCAAATTTCACAGTGAACTCAATCATGTTGTGATCACTGTCTCCTAAGGGTTTCTTCACCTCAATCTCTGTAATCACCTCCGGTTCATTACACAATACCCAACCCAGTACAGCCGATCCCCTTGTAGGCTCAACAACAAGCTGTTCTAAAAAGCCATCTCGCAGACATTCTACAAATTTTCTCTCTTGAGATCCAGTGCCGACCTGATTTTCCCAATCCAATCGCATGTTAAAATCTCCCACAATTATCATAACACTGCCCTTCTGACAAGCCTTTTCTATTTCCAGTTGTAATTTGTAGTCCACATCCCTGCAGCTGTTTGGAGGCCTATAAATAACTGCCATCAGTGTCCTTTTACCCCTGCTATTTCTTAGCTCAACCCATAAAGATTCTGTACCTTCCAATCCTATATCACCTCTTTCTAATGATTTAATATCATTTCTTACCAATAAAGCCACGCCTCCCCCTCTGCCTACCTTCCTATCCTTCCGATACACCGTGTATCCTTGGACGTTCAGCTCCCAGAGACATGCATCCTTTATCCAGGTCTCAGTGATGGCCACAAAATCATACCTGCCAATCTGTAGCTGTACAAGATCATCCACCTTATTCCTTATGCTGTGTGAATTTAAGTACACCTTAAGACCAGTATTTGATACTTTTCGCTTTGATTTCACTGCAACTTCATTACACTGCAACTCATCCCAATGGCTAAAAATTTGCCCCATCACCTGCCTGTCTTTCCTGACATCTTTACTGCTCCCTATCTTAGATTTATTTCTGTTTTCCCCTTCCTCCACTCTGTCATTCCGGTTCCCATCCCCCTGCCAAACAACTTTGCCACATCCAGTCTGTCTATACCTTTCAACATTCAAAATGTTTCTATGGGTCCCCCCTTCTTGGAGTTTAAAACAATAAGGGGGGACCTCATAGAAACATTCTGAATGTTGAAAGGTATAGACAGAGTGGATGTGGCAAAGTTGCTTCCCATGATGGGGGAGTCTAGTACGAGAGGGCATGACTTAAGGATTGAAGGACGCCCATTCAGAACAGAGATGCGAAGAAATTTTTTTAGCCAGAGGGTGGTGAATCTATGAATTTGTTGCCACGAGCAACAGTGGAGGCCAAGTCCTTGGGTGTATTTAAGGCAGAGATTGATAGGTATCTGAGTAGCCAGGGCATCAAAGGTTATGGTGAGAAGGCAGGGGAGTGGGACTAAATGGGAGAATGGATCAGGTCATGATAAAATGGCGGAGCAGACACGATGAGCTGAATGGCCGACTTCTGCTCATTTGTCTTATGGTCTTACTGTGGGGGCTAGGACCACAGGGCACGGCCTCAGAAAGGAGGGATGGACATTTAGAATGAAGATAAGGAAGAATTTCTTTAGCTAGAGGTGGTGAATCTGTGGAATTTATTTTTGGAGGTGGCTCTAGAGGCCAGGTCATTGGGTGTATTTAAGACAGAGTCCTTGATTAGTCAGGGAGCAGACTTGATGGACTGAACAGTCTAATTTGCTGCTATGTTTTCTGCTCTCAGTGTAGTCACATCTTCCTTGTAATGTGCTGAGTGAAACAGTGCTCAGTCCTCAAGCTGTGATGTACAGTACACCAGTGCTCTATACAATTCCAGAATAGATCTTTCTCCATTTTATCCACCCTAACTGTCTCCCAGAAAAGATGAGGACAAGTGCTGAGTGTGGTAAAATTCTTTTTAATGAACATGTGGAGAGTCTTTCACAATGCTTGCAATCACTTACTTGGTGAGTAATCTCTTCTCTGTCTGATTAGTTTTAAACATGAATATATATATGGACAATGAAAAGGCCGGGAAGTACGTTTGACCAAGACAAGCAGCAGCATTGAGAACTCCCTCCTCCCCAGCCCCACAGATACAAACATACATTGTTCCCCCTCTCCATCCCCCTCACCTCCCATTCTTACCCTCCCCACTCCCTCCTCTTTCTTTCAATCTACCCCAACCCATTTCCTGCTGCCCCTCTGTCCATCTCCGTCTGGTCAAGGAGCTCTCTGTTCCAGCTCTCAGTGAGATGGTCCCAGTGAAGGAGATGATGGCGGCGAGGATTCACTCGATCATGATGTGAACAAAGAGCGAGGCAGAGGGCAGGGGGGCGCCGTTTGCAGACAGAAGGTGGATGTGGCAGTATCCTGAGGTTAGAACAGAGAGAGAGGCCATTACACAGTAACTCAACCGCCCAGCATCGCTTGGAGTATTGAGTAGTTGGCTCTACCAAACATCTCTGCCCACCCACCTTAACTCGCTCTCCCCACCACGTTCATCACCCTTCTGAAATAACTGTCCGCACTCCCCCACCAGTTTCCTTACCAATTGCCCTCTCCCCACACTTCATCTCTTTCCACCACATCACCCTACATACCTCCCCAATGGACACACCCAACCATCAGTCTCTCATCAACACTGAACGGTACAGGCCCTTCAGCCCATGATGTTGTGCTGACCTTTTAATCCACTCTAAGGTCAATCTAACCCATCCCTCCTACAATATTCTATCATCCATGTGCCAAAGAGGCTCTTAAATCCTCCTAATGTACAGTATCTGCCCCTCTCACCACCCGGAACAGTATGTTCAACACACTTACCACCTTCTAAATGAAAAACAAAACCACCTCTGACCTGACTTGCCTCCTATACTTTCCCACAATTACAATTCTGTCCTCTCAGATTAACTACTTTTGTTAATAGCTTGGTTTCTGTGCTCTGTGTCTGATATGATTTGTGGGCGCACCATGGTCCAGCGGAAGGTTGTTTTGCTTGGTTGTATATATATACAGCCATGAAAAACTTGAACTTTTACACCCAATTCTCCCTTCCTTACACCCCAATCCCCCTCCCCTTCCCGTTTTACTGTCATTCCATTGGATACGGGCTCAGAGCTGTGCCGGCTGCTCCACCAGTACAAGCATCACACAGCTGTGAGGAGTGCTCACAGGTGCTGTCCTCACCACTAGAAATATGTGTAATGTGGGCTGAGTGGCCGGAAGAGTGGGTTTCAGGAGCCCAGTCCTTTGCCGTCCTGCTGAGGACATTTGATCAAAAATGTGGGAACGCTGGAGTAATGTATGGCACATCTGGACGTCCCTTCTCCTCCCTGTCCAGATGTGGGACTGGTATTCTCAGCCAGATATGGAGACTCCTGTCCTCACCACCCAAGCCAGATATGTTTCCCAATTCCCTCAGCCAGATGTGGAGGACACACCGTCTCCTCCTCAGCCAGACATGGGACCAATCCCCTCAGCCAGACATGGAGTACTGTACCTACCTTCTTCCTGGCCAGATAGAAGACCGATCCCCACAGTCAGATATTTCTGATTGGTCCTTGAATTAGAGATCCACTGTAGAGCAGCCCCTTCCTGACCACGCAGGTGAATCCAGAACTGCCCCAGTTCCCACTAAACCTGATCCAACAGGTCAGCAACAATGCTCTTCACTCTTCCGTCCTACCAGCTGCACTGTCCAGCAACCCAACGGTTTAACCCTTACCCCAATCACATGTGGGGACCTCATCCTCTCTCCCTGTCCAGCAACCCATCCATTTAACCCTTACCCGAATCACATGTGGGGACCCCGTCCTCTCTCCCTGGCCAGCAACCCAACGGTTTAGCCCTTATCCCAATCACATGTGGGGATCCCGTCCTCTCTCCCTGGCCAGATATGGAGACTCTATCCTCTCTCCCTGTCCAGCAACCCATCGATTTAACCCTTACCCCAATCACATGTCCTTGGAAACAGGGGCACCCAGAGGAATCCCATACAAATCAAACATTGATGCCGCAAGCTGTAATAGCTACCTTATGTGGTGTCCATTTGGAAGCCCCACATCCTCCTCTCTGGCTGGGTATGCTGGTCCCATGTCCTCCCTGTTTAGATATGATGTCCTCACACCCTTCACAGCCTGATGTGGTGGCCCTACCTCTTCTCTGCAGCCAGATTTGTTTTGTTGCCTTCTCCTCTCTGGTCAGATATGGAGACCCCATCTTCTAGTGCCAGGCCACATGCGGGGATCCCATCCTCTCTCCCTGGCCAGAAATGGAGGACCAATTCTTTCTCCCTGGCCAGTACTGGATTCACATGCGTGGTGGGAGAGGGGTTAGGACAGACCCATCACAGCCACAATGGGTCATGTCTGACCACTGATGATCTCACCCACACGAGTGGAAGAATAACCACGGGGCCTTGGTGGGTAGGGGTGTGGCGTCACACCCATGTCAAAACTGTGTGTTGATCTCAGCGAGCCTCCGAGTTGGTCTGGGTCTTGTAGAACTGGAGTTGGCTTTCTATCCACCCACTCTTCCCTCCACTCCTCCCAGTTTTCAAGGGCTGGTTCCTGGCACAATACCTTGCTGTGAACTCGTGAAAGGCAGTGTGAACTGTCCGACGAACTCGTTCCTCGAGAAGGCACTGTAGTCCTGAACCAGGAAGCAATCAAAGGCCAGCTCAGGCATGGACAAAATCGAAGAGGAAGGTGATATTCCACTTCGGGTCCAAGCCTGAAACAGTGAAGGGGAAGACAGATCAGACACAACACTAATACCTCTGTAACTAACACGGGTTTGAGTCCAGACAACACTAGCGCAGAAATAATATTGCAAATATAAATACAAGTTTCCATAGATGCTGATATCAAGAGCAATACGCACAAAATGTTGCAGGAACTCAGCAGGTCAGGCAGCATCTGTGGAAATGAATGAACAGTCACAAGTGGAAGGGCTGTTTGAGACCCTGAAGGAAGGTGAGGGTGGAGGTGAATGGGCAGGTGTAGCACTTCGGCTGCTTGCAGGAATAAATGCCAGGAGGGAGATTAATGGGAAGGAATGAATGGACAAGGAAATCACAGAGGGAGCAACGCTTGGGAATATGAAGAGTGGTGGGGTGGCGGGGGCCGGGGGGTGGGGAAGGAAAGTTATGGTTGGTGGTAGGCTCCCTTTAAAGACAGCAGAAGTTGCTGAGAATGATGTGTTGGATGTGGAGGCTCGGGGTGGCAGGTAAAAAGAAGAGGTACTGTGGGAAGGTGGGGTGAACACAGACGTCTCAGAAATGGAAAAGATGAGGGTGAGGGCAGCATCAATGTTCCAGGAAGGGAAAGTCCACCCTTTCTTAGAAGTTGGAAACAAAGCAGATGTTGACACCTCTGATGTCCTGGAAAGGAAACCTCATCTTGGGAACAGATGCAGTGGAGAGAAAGGAACTGAGAATATGGAAAGTCATTTTTACAGGAGACGGGGTGGAAAGAGGTAAAGTCAAGATAGCTGTGCAGATTGCTATGTTTATAAAAGATATCAGTAGGTTTGTCTCCAGAGATCGAGAAAGAAAGATGGAGAAAGGGGGGACAGGTGTGAAAAATAGACCGAGTGAATTTAATGGCATGGTAGAAGCTGAAGCAAAGTTGGTGAAATTGACGGTTTCAGCATGGGTTCGGGAAGCAGCACCAATGCAGGCCAGCTGGTGGCACAGTGCCATCAGTGCCAATCTTCGGAGCGAAGGTTCCCGAGTTTGAATCCAAGTCAGGCCACCCCCCGAGCACATTTTCCATCCGTGCCGGGTTGAGCGTCAAGCTAGCCACTCGCCCTCATAAAAAAACAAGGGTCGAGACAGGAACGTTCATACTGTTTTTTTTTAATACTTTATTTTCAAAATTTCAAAAAAAAATGAGATCAACAAAAACATACCAGCTGGGGGCTGAGATTCTAAATTGCAGAAAAGCTTAAATGATTTTTCTGCATCTGCATTTCCTTGGTGAACGGATGCAGAGACGACAGAAGTGAGACAAAGCAGCATCATCTTCATGGACCCTATCCAGATTACAGAGGAGGTGTTTGTTATCCTGAGACAAATCAGGTGGATAAATCCCCAGGACCTGACAAGGTGTTGCCTTCCACCCTCCAGAAGACAAGTGCAGAAATTGTCAGGGCCCTAGCAGAGATATTGAAATTATATTTACCGACAGGAGTGGTGCTGAAAAATTGGAGGACATCTAATGCTGTTTCTCTAGTTAAGTAAGGCTCTAAACATAAACCAGGAAATTATAGGCCAGTGAGTCTGACATCATTTGAGGGACAGTTACTGAAAGGTATTCTAAGAGACCAGATATACAAATATTTTGATAGACATGGACTGATTTAAGGATAGTCAGCATGGGCTCATTCATGGCAGACCATGATTAACAAATCTTAGAGTTTTTCAAGGAAGTTACCAGGAATGTGGGTGAAGGCAAGGCAGTGGATGTTGACTAAATGGACTTCAGCAAGGCATCTGACAAGGTCCCACATTAGAAGTTGGTGCAGAAGGTTCAGTGGCTCAGCATTCAAGATGAAGTGGTAAATTGGTTTTGACATTGGCTTGATGGGAGAAGCCAGAGGGTGGTAGTAGATGATTGCCTCTCTGACTGGAAGCCTGTGACTAGTGGAGTGCCACAGGGACCAGTGCCACATCTATTGTTGGTTGTCACCTCTATCAACAATCTGGATGATAGTCTGGTTAACCGGATCAGCAAATTTGCAGTTGACACCAAGATTGGGGGTGTAGTGGATAGGAAAGATGGAAATAAGATTGGAAGAGTACAGGGAAAATTTACAAGGATGGAGCACATTAATTATAAGTAAAGAGTGAATTGGTTAGGACATTATTCCTTGGAATGTAGAAGATTGCGAAGTGATTTGATAGAGGTATACAAAATTATGAGGGTATAGAGGGACAAACATGCTTTTTCTTCTGACGTTGGGTTGGACTACAACCAAAGATCATGGGTTAAGGGTGAAAGGTGAATTTAGGGGAACATGAGAGGAAACATCTTCACGCAAAGGGTTGAGACAGTGTGGAATGAGCTGCCAGCATAAGTGGTGCATGTGAGGTCAATTTCAATGTTTAAGTAAAATTTGGATCTGTACTTGGATGGTAGGGGTGTGGAGGGCTATGGTCCCAGTGTAGGTCGATGGGAGTAGGCAATTAAATCCCTTTGGCATGGACTAGATGGGCTGAAGGGCTGGTTTCTGTGCTATACTTATCTATGATTCTATCACTCTAACATGGTGTCAGAAGTGGTTAATTGTCAATGAATTGGTTCTACAGACCAAAAGAGATCCCCAACAAGAAAGAATTTACAGTAAGTCTGCTTTTGTCCTATATATCTCTGAAAAATATCAAATAAAATTATCAACCGAAACTGTCTTTGCTCATGCTAAATGTATGCACCATGAGGCTGAGCTGAGAACAGGTCAGGGTTGCTAGGCAACACCTTCAGCCTACACACAAATGTGGACACTTCATAATAACACTGGACAACAAATTTTTTCAAAAGTGTTGCTTCCTCAGAATTTTTTTTGGTCGACAATAGACTGCTTGAATCTTCACACAAATATTTGTATTAAGCAAGAATTCAGAGAAACAAGAAATTAACTTTTATTGAATATAATGCCTTTAATTGCATTACACTTTGCAACAGTTTATCTGAGCCAAAAATGTTTTGTTGATGCTTTTCATTTGATCTCAGTGTCTGAGGCTTCTTGTTTCAGTGTCCGACAATAATCAGCCAGCAATGATGGATTCCAGTTGCCCTGATACCATTTCTCCTTGACCGCAATGTCATCATTGGTGGATTAGGACTGACAGATGCTCATTCATAAAAATGAGAAACAGTTAAAAGAGGATGTCTATGTCGTTCAGAATCTCTTCACCACTACTGGGATGACACGCCATTGAGAAGCTGAACCTCATTGCAAGGTTGAATGAGGTAAATAATGTTCAGTGGCAGGAGTACCTGGAATTGTTCACAGGCCTGGGCATATTGAAGGAAGAGTGACGAAAGCCAGGAGTGATGCCCCACTCTCTGATCACAGCAGGGCGTATATCAGTCCCATTGATAAATAAAGTCAAAGCTGAACTTGACATCATAACTAAAGTGAATGGACCTACTGACTGGTGTGTGGGCATTGTTCCTGTTTCCAAGCCTGATGACACAGTGAGGATCTGTGTTCAAAGGTTCAAAGTCCAATTTAATGTCATAGAAGTGTATACAATATACATCCTGAAATGCTTTTACTTCGCAAACATCCATGAAAACAGAGATGTGCCCCAAAGAATGAACAACAGTTAAACGCAAGAACCCCAAAGTCCCCCCCCCACCAGCTCCCCTCCCTCCCGCACGTAAGCAGCAGCAGCAACAATTCCCCTTCCCCCCACCGGCAAAAAAAAGCATCGGCACCCGCCACAAAGCACTCAAGCGTGAGCAAAGCAATAGCAAAGACACAGACTTGCAGGTCCCCCAAAGACTTCGTGTTTCACTCGGCATTCGACATACCACAGGCTCTCTCTCTCTCCCTAATAAGGGAGAAGGAGGTGTTCCGTTTTCCCAGTGAGCGGGGAGACATAACAACAACTCGCTGGTTTACCATGTTAAAAGTCCGTTATGTCACTTTTCCGAGCTCTGTGCCCAAAGATCGCAACGATCTCGGGTCTTCGGGGCCCACAGAAGATATCCCAACTCCCCCGAAGACTCAGGGGTCTTCTGTTGTGCTACCGACCGTCGACCCGCCCATTTCCAGAGTCCCGAGATCTCAGGCTTCCAAATTTGAGCCGGAATCTCAGGCCAAACAACAGCCAGTCCTGGATCTCCGAGAAGAACTGAATTCAGCATATTACTCCAGGTCAGGGTCTTCAAAAGAACCCTGAAAGGGAAAAATAAAGATATTAAAGATGGAAATGGAGTTGTTTCCAAAGATTCAAGCAAAGGGGTCGCCGCTTTGTGTCATCTTAACTTCGCTCCGCCTCTCCGATTGGACAATGCAGTGAGATGGGAGAAGTTTATTCTGCCCTCTGTTGAGCATACTCATCTCAAAGGCTCAAGTGAGGAACATGACAAAAGAGTGGGAGCTGCCTTGGAGAAATTGAAACAGGCTGGAATCACCCTGACCAAAAAGAAATTTGAAGGTGAAGGCCACCAACTGTCCTCAGAGGGAGTACAACCAAATTCGGATAAACAGGCAGGAGTTTGGAACATGGAACAACCTACAAATGTATCAGAGACCCTCAGTTTCCCTGGTATGATCAACCACTTGGCATGATTTCACTCCTGATTTGGCCGGGGAAACAAAGCCACTAAGTGACAACCTCTCTCATTTGGAACTGGGACGCACCAGAGGTTATTCTCATCACTTAAAGCAGAGCTCATCTCTCCACCAACATTTATATTCTTTGATCCTAGTAAAGCAACCAAGGTCTCAGCAATTGCTTCTTCCTGTGGCCTACGGGGAGTGCTCATGCAATACTGCAGCGTTGTAGGGAAACTGTTGGCACATGCATCAAAAGCATTGGCTCCTTACACCCAAATCAAAAATGAGACACTGATGCCAAGCTCTCGTGTGGGCTTGTGAACACTTAGCTGCTAGTTGATAGACACTAAATTCTTACTTGAAACACACCAGCCACTTGTCAGCCTCCTCCACTCAAAACAGCTGGATGACTTACCTCCACATCTGCAAAGATTCAGAATGAGACTAATGTGATACTTTTATAACATTGAACATGTCCCCTGCAAACCTTTCACAACACCAGACACTGTCGAGGAGGCCATGCAAAAGTGAGTGGACGGAAGCTCATTCCGCCCTCATGGAAGATACCAATATCTACTTGGCTCAGGTACATGAAAACTTTCCTGCATCACAGAGTAAACTGGATGAAATTCTCACCGAGTTGGAAAAGGAGCGAATCTGCAGCAAGACCATGGAATACTGTCAGCATGGATGACCAGCTGTTCCGGGAGTTCACAAACTCAGACCTTTCTGGTTTGAAAGAGACACACTCACCATTCCTGATGGGTTGTTGCTGAACGGCTCCAGATGTCATTCCTGCTTCTCCGTGTAACCCAGGTTAATGAAACCAAAAGATGTAACGTTAGAAAGCTCTGCCTGTGGAGGATGAAAACAAGGTTTACCGATTTTAAAAAAGAGAACTTGGGAAAAAAGCTGCGCGAGGAGGAGGCGGGGCTGACGCAGGCGCGGACAAGCGAGAGAAATGAGTAAACTGTTGGAAACTAACGATATAAACCGTTAAAAATAGAATTCCCATCCCCACCCGACTCGAAAAGCTCAGGGTGAAACCCCTGGAGCAGAGACGATATCGATAAAAGGTTTATTGAAGCTACGGCTATCATGAGCACCAGCGATAGCGAGACGATATCGGCAGAGTCGTGTTCCAGATCTCTACCGTGTAACCGGGAATTAGTTCTGTTAAATCAAACCAAGGCCAAGGGATTTGGTGAGTTCAAACACTCTTACCGTCCCGAGTGTGTGTGAAATATGTTCAGTGGTGGTATCACTGAGAAATGTTTGGAAATGACAATATGATATGAAATAGAAAACAATGCGTATGAGAGCTTACGGATTGTAATCCTGTTGTACACAGTTGAGGATTTTATAAATTTGTCAATCGGCTTTTCGTGGATGACCAACAAAAATTTGGTGGACGAACCAAGAAACAAGATGGCGAGGCCCCGGGATGGAAGCTCGAGCGGGAACGAAATGTTTCCTGACGGAGACGCTTCAATACGGTCGGGGGGAGGGGAGTGAGTTTATTTCCCATTCCAAGCCTCTGAATTTGATTTTCTGGAAGAACTGATTATTTTTGCAAAGACTTTGTTAATGTACTGAATGAGATTTACTTTGTTTAAAACTTGTGATGCTGGAGTGTTTGTCGTGAAAGGAATTAAGTTGTATAGATATGGGTATATTTGGTGTTGAATTTGTAGACATACTGACGAGAGACTCCAATACTCCGCTGCATCTGCATCTGGCTCAAGAGGCTTGGGCGAGGAGGGTTTGGTCCCAAGTGCTGGAGTTTCAGATGAGAATCGGGACACGTTCTGAGACTGAAATGAAGACAGGGTTTTAAGCTAGACACTAGATGAGTATCTAATGTTGAACAGAAGATTGAGCACCAAACCAAAACTCAAGTGCTCTTTAAATATAAAAATACTGCAAAGGGACTTGAACAGATTAGGAGAATGGGCAAAGAAGTGGCAAGTGGAATACGGTGTTATGCAGTGTGTGGTTGTGCACTGTGGTCCAAACCCCCGGGGTTGGGTGTGTGTTGTATCACAGGGAGACTGCAGAGCGACTTGAACAGGAGGAGAATGGGCAAAGAAGTGGCAGGTGGAATACAGTGTCATGAAGTTATGCACTATAGTAAAAGGAATGAAAGCAGACACTGTTTTCCAAATGGGGAGGGAACTGAAAAGTCCTGGGTGCAATGGGACGTAGGAGTCCTTATGTAGGATTGCATAAAGGTTCATTTGTAGGTTGAGTTGGTGAGGAAAAAGGCAAATGAAATATCAGTATGTATTTCAAGAGGATTAACATATAAAAGCAAGGATGCAGTGCTGAGGATTAATGAGGCACTGGTGAGGCCTCACTTAGTTTCATGCCCCTTATTTAAGAAAGGTTGTCCTGACATTGGAAAGGGTTCACAGGAGGTTCATGAGAATGATTCCAGAAATTGAAAGCTTATCATATGAGGACTGATTGATAACTCTGGGCCTTTACTTGCTGGAATTATGAAGAATGAGTGGGATGTGGAGAGGGTGTTTCCTATTGTGGGGTCTAGGACCATAGGGGACAGCCTCAGAAAGGAGGGATAGCCATTTAGAATGAAGATGAGGAAGAATTTTTTTAGCTGGAGGTGGTGAATCTGTGGAATTTATTTTTGGAGGTGGCTCTAGAGGCCAGGCCATTGGGTGTATTTAAGACAGAGTCCTTGATTAGTCAGGGAGCAGACTTGATGGACTGAACAGTCTAATTTGCTGCTATGTTTTCTGCTCTCAGTGTAGTCACATCTTCCTTGTAATGTGCTGAGTGAAACAGTGCTCAGTCCTCAAGCTGTGATGTACAGTACACCAGTGCTCTATACAATTCCAGAATAGATCTTTCTCCATTTTATCCACCCTAACTGTCTCCCAGAAAAGATGAGGACAAGTGCTGAGTGTGGTAAAATTCTTTTTAATGAACATGTGGAGAGTCTTTCACAATGCTTGCAATCACTTACTTGGTGAGTAATCTCTTCTCTGTCCTCTGATTAGTTTTAAACATGAATATATATGGACAATGAAAAGGCCCGGAAGTACATTTGACCAAGCCTCCTCCCCAGCCCCACAGAAAGAAACATGCAATGTTCCCCCTCCTCTTCCCTCTCATCTCCCACTCTTTACCCTCCCCACTCCCTCCTCTTTCTTTCAATCTACCCCAACCCATTTCCTGCTGCCCCTCTGTCCATCTCCGTCTGGTCAAGGAGCTCTCTGTTCCAGCTCTCAGTGAGATGGTCCCAGTGAAGGAGATGATGGCGGCGAGGATTCACTCGATCATGATGTGAACAAAGAGCGAGGCAGAGGGCAGGGGGGCGCCGTTTGCAGACAGAAGGTGGATGTGGCGGTATCCTGAGGTTAGAACAGGGAGAGAGGCCATCACACAGTAACTCAAACGCCCAGCATTGCTTGGAGTATTGAGTAGCGTTGGCTCTACCAAACATCTCTGCCCACCCACCTTAACTCTCTCCCCCTACCACGTCCATCACCCTTCTCAAATAACTGTCCGCACTCCCCCACCACAGCTTCCTTACCCATTGCCCTCTCTCCACACCTCATCCCTTTCCACCACATCACCCTACATCGCTCCCCAATGGACACACCCAACCATCAGTCTCTCATCAACACTGAACAGTACAGGCCCTTCAGCCCATGATGTTGTGCTGACCTTTTAATCCACTCTAAGGTCAATCTAACCCATCCCTCGTACATTATTCTATCATCCATGTGCCGAAGAGGCTCTTAAATTCTAGTGTACGGTATCTGTTCCTACCAACACCATGAGCAGTGTGTTCCACACACTTTATCACTTTATATTAAAAAAACTACCTTTGACCTGACATGCCTCCTATACTTTCTTCCATTTACCTTATAATCGTGTTTACTATTTCCACACCGGAAAAAAGGCAGTGCCCTTCTGTCCATTCTGTTTTTGCCTCATGTTTTCTTAAGTCTGTCTCTCTCCAAATCCATGCAACACACATCAAAGTGGCTGGTGAATGCAGCATCCCAAGGAAGAGGTACAGTCGATGTTTCGGGCTGACACCCTTCGTCAGGACTAACTGAAAGAAGAACTAGTAAGAGATTTGAAAGTGGGAGGGGGAGATCCAAAATGATAGGAGAGGGAGGGATGGAGACAAGAGCTGGACAGTTTGTTGGCAAAAGGGATATGAGAGGATCATGGGACAGGAGGCCCAGGGAGAAAGAAAAGGGGGAAGGGGGGAAAAAGCCCAGAGGATGGGCAAGGGGTAAAGTGAGAGGGACAGAGGGAGAAAAAGGAGAGGGAGAGAAAGAATGTGTGTATATAAATAAATAAGGGATGGGGTACGAGGAGGAGGTGGGGCATTAGCGGAAGTTAGAGAAGTCGATGTTCATGCCATCAGGTTGGAGGCTACCCAGACGGAATATAAGGTGTTGTTCCTCCAACCTTCTACAGCCTGCTTTTTCACTTCAAAGAGAAAAGCCCTAGCTCACTCAACCTTTCCTCAAAAGACGTGCTTTCTAATCCTGATAAATCTTCTCTGCATCCTCTCAATAACTTCCTCATCCTTCCTATAATGAGGGCATCAGAACTGAACATAATACAGTATTCCAAGTGTAGTCTAAACAGGATTTGATGGAGCTGTAACATTACCTCGCGTGGGTAGCGGCCCCATATGTCACTACTACAGGGTGTAGTACAGGGTGCCTTACACGAGTCCCGGGCTCAGCTGGCTCCAGCTGACAGTAAACGGTATGGGCCCCTATCCAGGGTTACAGATCCCACTGCCTTGTGGGTATCTTCGGGAGAAGAGAAGGCTAAGGTGTAAACCCTACACAAATCTGGAGTGGAGCCCCTAAGGCGGTTGGATGACGTATCATGTCACCTCCCGGCAGCTCCTGCAGCCAAGCTGATGCCAAACGTACTGCTTCACATTCCTTTGGACCACATCCGCGAGGCCGAGACGGGGATCTTAATGTCTGGGCAGCCCAGGATCTCCATATTTATCGCCCAGGTCTGCGCCCCGGAAAACTGGGTGCATCCACTGTCTACTTAGACGGAGCCATTAAACATTACCTCGTTGCTCTTGAACTCAGTCCTCTGACTAATGAAGACTATCACACTAGATGCCTTTTTAACCACCTTCATCAACTTGTGCGACAAATTAGAGGAATCTATAAACATGGACTCCAAGATCCCTCTGTTCCTCCACTCTGTATTCCCTACTCTTGAAGATCCTGAAAGTTGCTCCAAAGCCTTCTCCCTTCACTGCTATCTCCCTCCCCTTTACTCCTCCCTCAAGTTGAGGATGCCTACCACCCATCTGACAATCTTTTTGACCCACTACTGTCAGGAAGGAGGAACAGGAGCATCAAGACTAGGACTACCAGACTGGATAACAACTTCTTCCCTCAGGCAGTGAGATGAATGAATACCCTGCCACCACTGAGGTTTCAGCTCTAAAACAGTCAACTGTTTCCTGTTTACTTGTGAAAGAATCTGAGTGGAGAGGAGAGTGGATCATGGGAGACAGGGCAAGAGGAGTGGAATGGAGGGAGGTGATGGGCACTTGAGAGAGAAGGGGACGAGAGCTAAACCAGAATGAGGAATGGGGGAAAGAGGGAATGGGGAGGGGTGAGAAAATACTGTAAGTTAGAGGATGTTCAATAACATCACCCCTTAGCCTCAGATGCTTAAGGAAAAATAGTCCCAGTCTTTCTAAGACTCTAGTTCTCCAGTCCCTGTTACGTCTTCTCTGCAGCTTTTCCAGCTCAATGACATCATTAATGCCCGTCACTGCTGGGTGAAGGAGCTGGTGACAGGCAGTTCAGGGAGGCTTGGTTGTTAGTCCAAACATCTCACAGCCCAAGAACAACCAGTCACCAGGAGAGCTGTTAACACAGTAGTGTAGTAGTTAGCTCTTAGTTCAGGATTTGATTCCTTCTGCAGTCTGGAAGGAATTTATACTTTTCCCCCCATGACTGTGTAGGTTTTCTCCAAGTGCCCCATTTTCCTCTCATATCCCAAAGACTTTGAGGTTAGGGTTATGTCCTACAGTGGGGGAGACTTACACCTGAGGGCACAGCTTCAGACTGGAGGGATATTCATTTAGAACAGTGATAAGGAAGCATTTCTTTAGCCAGAGAGTGGTGAATCTGTGGAATTCAATGCCATGGATGGTTGTGGAGATCAAGCCAGTGAGTATATTTGAAGTGGAGTTTGATAGGCTCTTGATTAGTAAGGGTGTCGAAGGATATTTTTGGAGAAGGCAGGAGAATGGGGCTGAGAGGGACAAATAAAGCTTATCTTTATTTACGGCACCACAGTAAGGGATCGTTTAGTACGACACGACTACAGCTTGGGGTGTCAGAGTTCAGAGATCAACTCTGGCGTCATCTGTAAGGCTTTCTGTGCCAATGCAAGGAGCATTCGTAACAAGGTGGATGAATTAAAAGTGCAGATTGTTATTAATGAATATGATATAGTTGGGATCACAGAGACATGGCTCCAGGGTGACCAAGGATGGGAGCTCAACATTCGGGGATATTAAATATTCAGGAGGTGGGGTGGCGTTGCTGGTTAGAGAGGAGATTAACGCAATCGAAAGGAAGGACATAAGCCGGGAGAATGTGGAATCGATATGGGTAGAGCTGCATAACACTAAGGGGCAGAAAACGCTGGTGGGAGTTGTGTACAGGCCACCTAACAGTAGTAGTGAGGTTGGGGATGGTATTAAACAGGAAATTAGAAATGTGTGCAATAAAGGAACAGCAGTTATAATGGGTGACTTCAATCTACATGTAGATAGGGTGAATCAAATTGGTAAGGGTGCTGAGGAAGAGGATTTCTTGGAATGTATGCGCGATGGTTTTTTTGAACCAACATGTCGAGGAACCAACTAGAAAGCAGGCTATTCTAGATTGGGTATTGAGCAATGAGGAAGGGTTAATTAGCAATCTTGTCGTGAGAGGCCCCTTGGGTAAGAGTGACCATAATATGGTGGAATTCTTCATTAAGATGGAGAGTGACATAGTTAATTCAGAAACAAAGGTTCTGAACTTAAAGAAGGATAACTTTGAAGGTATGAGACGTGAATTAGCTAAGATACACTGGCAAATGATACTTGAAGGATTGATGGTGGATATGCAATGGCAAGCATTTAAAGAACTACAACAATTGTTCATCTCAGTCTGGCAAAAGAATAAATCAGGGAAGGTAGTGCACTCATGGCTGACAAGGGAAATTAGGGATAGTATCAATTCCAAAGAAGAAGCGTACAAATTAGCAGAAAAAGTGGCTCACCTGAGGACTGGGAGAAATTCAGAGTTCAGCAGAGGAGGACAAAGGGCTTAATTAGGAAGGGGAAAAAAGATTATGAGAGAAAACTGACAGGGAACATAAAAACTGACTGTAAAAGCTTTTATAGATATGTGAAAAGAAAAAGATTGGTTAAGACAAATGTAGGTCCCCTACAGACAGAAACAGGTGAATTGATTATGGGGAGCAAGGACATGGCAGACCATTGAATAATTACTTTGGTTGTGTCTTCACTAAGGAGGACGTAAATAATCTTCCAGAAATAGTAGGGGACGGAGGGTCCAGTGAGATGGAAGAACTGAGGAAAATACATGTTTGTAGGGAAGTGGTGTTAGGTAAATTGAAGGGATTAAAGGCAGATAACTCCCCAGGGCCTTTGAGGCATCATTTGTCACTTTCTCTTCACTGACCATTGCTTGCTCTTTGATTTCATTTGCCACTTCCTGGTCGCTGATCACTGATTGGCCTTCGATTTCATTTGTCACTCTCTTCACTGACCATTGCTTATTTCTCTATCACTTGTCACTTTCTGTTTGCAGACCATTGCTTCGCCAACCCTGCATAATCAAAGACCCCTTCCACCCCAGGTATTTCCTCTTCTCCCCTCTCCCACTGGGCGGAAGATACAAAAGCCTGAAAACACATCCCACACCAGACTCAAAGACACCTTCTTTCCTGCTGTTATTAGACTATTGAACAGTCCCCTGTACGATATAATGGACTCTTTATTTCACAATCAACCTTAATATGATCTTGCATGTGACTAACATAAACTGTAGGGCTCTGGACAGAGCTTAGCACATCACAAAAACCTGCCTCATATAAGACCATAAGATATAGGAGTAGAAGTAGGCCATTTGGCCCATCGAGTCTGCTCCACCATTCAATCATGGGCTGATCCAATTTTTCCAGGTATCTCCACTCCCCTGCTTTCATCCCAGACCCTTTGATGCCCTGGCTAATCAAGCATCTATCTATCTCTGACTTAAATACACCCAATCACTTGGCTTCCACAGCCCCTCGTGGCAACAAATTCCACAGATTTAGCACCCTCTGACTAAAGTAATTTCTTTGCATTTCAGTTCAAAAGGATGTCCTTCAATCCAGAAGTTGTGCCCTCTTGTCCTAGAATCCCCTACCATAGGAAATTACTTCGCCATATCTAATCTGTTCAGGCCTTTTAACATTCGGAATGTTTCTATGAGATCCAGACGTTCCTCACACGGTAACCCTTTCATTCCTGGAATCATTCTCGTGAATCTTCTCTGAACTCTCTCCAACGTCAGTATATCCTTTCTAAAATAAGGAGCCTAAAACTGCACACAATACTCCCAAGTGTGGGCTCACGAGTGCCTTATAAAGCCTCAACATCACACCCCTGCTCTTGTATTCTATACCTCTAGAAATTAATGCCAACATTGCATTCACTGCCTTCACAACCGACTCAACCTGGAAGTTAACCTGTAGGGTATCCTGCACAAGGACTCCCAAGTCCCTTTGCATCTTTGCATTTTGAATTCTCTCTCCATCTAAATAATAGCCTGTTTATTTCTTCCAACAAAGTTCATGACCATACACTTTCCAACATTGTATTTTATTTGCCACTTCGTTGCCCATTCTTCTAAACCGGCAGTCCCCGACCACCAGGCCGTAAAGCATGTGCTACCGGGCAGTGAGGAAACGATATGAGTCAGCTGCACCTTTCCTCATTCCCTGTCACGCACTGTTGAACTTGAACATAGGGTTACCAACTGTCCCGTATTTGCCGGGACGTCCCATATATTGGGCTAAGTTGGCTTGTCCCATATTTCCCCCGCTAAGGTAGAGCGTTCCTATGAAACCTTTCATGCCGAAATGGCGTAAAGTGCAGAAGCAATTACCATTAATTTATATGGGAAAAATTTTTGAGCGTTCCCAGTCCCAAAAAATAACCTACCAAGTAACACAAAACTGAAAGTAACACTAACATATAGTAAAAGCAGAAATGATATGATAAATGCACAGCCTATATAAAGTAGAAATAATGTATTTACAATATAGTCGGGAAGATGAAGGCAAAACCGACTTTGGGGGGGGGGGAAATCGGCACGCACGCGCATGCGCACACAGGTGCCGGTGCAAGGCTTCATGGTCATGGTAGTCTTTCCTGGGGTAAAGTGTCCCGGGATTTGACTGTTACTTTTGTCCCTTATTTGGGAGTGAGAAAGTTGGCAACCCTAACTGTAAAAGACATGTTGAGGTGAGTTTAACCCTACTTGAACACCGCCCCCCCACCGGTCCGCGGTGCAAAAAAGGTTGGGGACCCCTGCTCTAAGTCTCTCTGTAGGCTCTGTTTCCTCAACACTACCCACTCCTCCACCTAGCTTTGTATCATTGGCAAATTTAGCCTCAAATCCATTAATTCAGTAGTCCAAATCATTGACATACATCGTAAAAAGCAGTGGTCCTGACACCGACCCCTGTGGAACACCACTGGTAACCAGCAGCCAGCCAGAATAGGATCCCTTTATTCCCACTCTCTGTTTTCTGCCAATTAGTCAATGCTCCACCCACGCTAGTAACTTCCCTGTAATTCCATGGGCCCTTATCTTGCTAAGCAGCCTCATGTACGGCACCTTGTCCAAGGGCTTCTGAAAATCCAAGTACAGTACATCCAGTGCATATCCTTTGTTTACCGTGCTTGCAATTTCCTCAAAGAATTGCAGCAGGTTTATCAGGCAGGATTTTCCTTTAAGGAAACCATGCTGGCTTTTGCCTATCTTGTCATGTTCCTCCAGGTACTCCATAATCTCATCCCTAGCAATCGATTCCAACAATTTCCTAACCACTGATGTCAGGCTAACAGGTCTATAGTTTTCTTTCTGCTGCTTCCCACCCTTTTTAAATAGCGGAGTAACATAATTTTCCAGTCATCCGGCAGAATGACCGAATCTAGCGATTCTTGAGAGATCATTATTAGTGCCTCCAGCTATTTCCTTCAGAACCTGTGGGTGCATTCCATCAGGTCCAGGAGATTTATCCACCCTCAGACCATTAAGTTTCCTGAGCACCTTCTCAGTCGTAATTTTCACTGCACAAACTTCACTTCCCTGACACTCTTGAATGTCCAGTATACTGCAGACGTCTTCCACTGTGAAGACTGATGCAAAATATGCATTCAGTTCCTCTGCCACCTGTGCATCTCTCATTACAATATCTCCAGCATCATTTTCTATTGGTCCTATATCTACCCTCAATTCTCTTTTACCCTTTATATACTTAAAAAAGCTTTTAGTAACTTCTTTGCTATCAGTCGCCAGCTTCCTGTCATAATTCATTTTTTCCTTCCGAATCACCTTAGTTTCCTTCTGCAAGTTTTTAAAAGATCGCCAATCCTTTATCTTCCCACTAGCTCTGGTTTCCTTGTATGCCCTCTCTTTTGCTTTTAATTTGGTTCTGACTTCATTTGTCAGCCACAGTAGTGTCCTTCTTCCCTTTGAAATTTTCTGCTTATTTGGAATATATCTGTCTCTACTTCCCTCATTTTTCGCAGAAATTCCAGCCATTGCTGCTCTGCTGCCTTTCCTGCAAATGTCCCTTTCCTGTCAACTTCAGCCTGTTCCCCTGTCATACCATTGTAATTTCCTTTATTCCACTGAAATACCGACACATTGGATATTACTTTTTCCCTCTCAAATTTCAATATGAACTCGATCATATTGTGATCACTGTTCCCTCAGGGTTCCTTAACCGTAAGCTCTCTCATCGCCTCCGGATCATTGCACAACACCCAATACAGCACACCCGGTGCCCTGGTGGGCTCAACAACAAGCTGTTCTAAAAAGCCATCCCTTAGACATTCTACAAATTCTCTCTCTTGAGGTCCAGGACTGACCTGCTTTTCCCAATCCACTTTCATGTTAAAATCCTCATTGATTATCATGACATTGCCTTTCTAACATGTTTTTTCTATCTCCTGCTGTAAGTTGTAGCCCACATCCCAGCTGCTGTTTGGAGGACTGTATACAATAGACCCCAAATTTGGGCTACCGGTACCATCGGGGGGGGGGGGGAATAATTCTTATAGTGAATTTTGGTGAGGAATACACCCCTATATGATATGAAAATATGTGATAGCATTGCAGCGGTGGCAGCTTTCTGTGTGTTATCACTCAATCAATAACCCCATACTAAAACACACTTTTCAAAACTATACATAGCATGGAATAAAGCATTCTACTTCAAACTGATGGTTCTCTCTTATTATCGACACTTTGTCTTTGAAAATTGGTGGGAATATAGCTCAGACTATGTTTTTCAGAAAAGTTGTTAAAATTAGCATTTCTACAAATATTATCTGTTACTGGCAGTGAAAACACAGTGCTGTACATTACATAAGATGTACTTCTGTTTTCATGTTCTGTTTCACATTTATATCTTGTATATCACCATTTATACATACATTTATATCACCTTTGCAGCAGGTGCTTTTTTCACCAGCAATATTAATGTTATTTTTTTTTTCTGTTCAGGTACTGTGGTGGTGGGATAGTCCTGCAAAATAGAGGAGAGAGAAGAGTGAGTAGATTTATATCTGGAGTAGCTGATTCACTTTGCTTCAGAATGGAGAGACATAAGCACAAAGAATCTATTAAGAAGCAGTGTATCATACACCGGAAAACATCAAAAGAAGATGATGACTATTTAGTAAGTCCTCAAGACTAGGAATCCTGGAAAACATTACTTGAAGCAGCCAAAGTGAGAAACTATGCCCCTATTTTAGACATTGCTAACGAATTTGTTGAAAAAGAAGTCCCAAGAATCTACTATCACTGGAAATGCCAAAGCCTCTTCACCATGAAGAGAGACTTAGAGACTCTGCAAAGGAAAGCATTACTGATGAAGCTGGTGAGAATTCCTGTACATCAAAAAGACCAAGTAGGAGATCTTCATCAGAAGCAGGGGTGTATGATTAAATCTGCATTTTTTGTAATAAGGTGAAATTTCTGAAGGGCTGCAAGTCATGTGAAAAGCTTACACAAGTTGTACAACTCAGAGCTGACCAAACACTACGGGAATGTGCAACCCAAAAGGAAGATGAAAAGATTCTCGCAGTAACAAGCAGAGACATAGTTGCTGCAGAGGCCCACTATCATGTTTCATGCAATAAGGATTATACCAGAATCAAGAAAAAGGAACCTGAGTACAAAGAGAATGATGATGAAACAGATGGTGATGAACTGTATAAAAGGATTGAAAGGGAAACCTATAAAGACCTTTTCAAGCATATCAGAACTGATATCACACCCAACAAGATGATTGTACAAGTCACTTCTCTGGTCACTAAACTTGAATCTTTCATGCTATCTGGTGGAGTTACACTCCTGCAAGATTCTACAAGGAAGCACATTCGTAGGAAACTGGAATCAGAGCTGGGCAATTCAGTAGATATATTTACAGATGACCAAGGAAAATTGTTAATGGTTCCTGAAAGTGTATCATTAAGGGACGTTGTCTTGGAAAATCAAACTCTACAGAGGGAACTCAAAGTTTGGAGGACCAAGGCAACCAATTTTGACAACATCATAGATCAGACTTCATCACATACCAGGCCTTGTCCACACCAGAAGGATTGCTGAAAAAGACAAATAAAGCTACTTTAGCCACAACCTTGTAGAAAAATGTAGCAGCAGAAGAGCTACTCCCAGGAAACTGTTGCAGTGGTTGATGGAATGAACTTGTCCAAAGAGTGAAAGGTGATCAAGTTACTTTCAGAGATGTTGCCACAACAATTCTGGGTATGGCTGTGAGGGAAGGCAGTCAGAGTAGCAGAATAGATGTTGTGTTCGACACATACAAGGAGAACCCCATCAAGAATAGTGAAAGCTCTCTACGGGGTGAAGAGACTGGTCATGAGTTACAAGGTATCACAGGTACACAGATGGTGAGGCAGCAGAGGAGCTTCCTGACCAAAGTCAGTAACAAAAATAGTCTCATTAGCTTCATAGTCCATGAATGGAGGAAGGTGGAGTACAGAGCAAAGCTGCAGGAGAAGATTCTGTATGCAACTGTGAATGACAAATGTTACAGAATCACATCTCAAGACAGTGAGGAGGTGTCAGCTCTTCAGTGCCAACAAGAAGAAGCAGATGGCTGCCTACTTCTCCATGCTGCCCATGCCACAAGAGAGGGATACCAATCTGTAATGATCTGCTCAGAAGACACAGATATCTTTATCATGTCTTTAGTGTTTTATGACAAGATTGAGGCCCCATTGTTCCAGAAGTGTGGCACTAGAACCTGTACAAGGCTTGTAGACATCAAGGTTGCTGCCATTGTTAGCATAGAGGTTTGTAGGGCTCTCATCGGGTTGCACGCATATACAGGATGTGACACTAAGCGCTTTTGAAGGCAAAGGGAAGACAAGGGCCCTAAAACAGTGGTCCCCAACCTCCGGGCTGCGAAGCATGCAGGGGTGCAGCGGTAGCTGGAGCGCACCCAGCACATCTTTAAGAAAAAAGCCCAAATAAACAAGCTAATTAATTAGGTGCCGCCCAGAAGCCAGTCTTCATTCGAGGAACTGAGGTGGAGAGGGTCAATAACTTTAAATTCTTTGCCATTAAGGATCGATGTTTCTCTCTATAAAAAGTGTCAGAGGATCTGTCCTGGGACCAGCACATAACTGTCATTACATTATGTCATTACAAAGAAAGCAAGCCGATACTTTATTAGAAGTTTGTATAGATTCAACATGTCACCTCAGTCCTGACAGCCCTGTGTTTTCAGCCTGTCTGGGCTGGCGTTTAAATTGACCAAACAATGGAACAGCTAAAGGCTCCAGCACCCTGGAAAGAGGAGTGAACATTGCATAGAACAAGTGAAATCATCAATCGCCTCTGATCTAGAAACCATAGAAAAACTACAGCATAGAAACAGCCTTTCTTGGCTGTGCCGAACCATTTTCTACTTAGTCCCACTGACCTGCACACGGACCATATCCCTCCATACACCTCCCATCCATGTATCTGTCCAATTTATTCTTAAATATTAAAAAAGAACCTGCATTTACCACCTCATCTGGCAGCTCATTCCATACTCCCACCACTCTCTGTGTGAAGAAGCCCCCCCCCCAATGTTCCCTTGAAACTTTACCCCCCCTCACCCTTAACCCATGTCCTCTTTTTTTTTCTCCCCTTGCCTCAGTGGAAAAAACCTGCTTGCATTCACTCTATCTATACCCATCATAATTTTATGTACCTCTATCAAATCTCCCCGCATTCTTCTACACTCCAGGGAATAAAGTCCTAACCTATTCAACCTTTCTCTGCAACTGAGTGTTTCATGTTCCGGCAACATCCTTGTAAACCTTCTCTGCACTCTATCAACCTTATTTATATCCTTCCTGTAACTTGGTGACCAAAACTGAACACAATACTCCAGATTCGGCCTCACCAATGCCTTATACAACCTCATCATAACATTCCAGCTCTCAATACTTTGATTAATAAAGGCCAATGTACCAAAAGCTCTCTTTACGACCCTATCTACCTGTGACGCCACTTTTAGGGAATTTTCTTTCTGTATTCCCAGATCCCTCTGTTCTACTGCACTCCTCAGAGCCTTACCATTTTGCCTGTATGTTCTACCTTGGTTTGTCCTTCCAACATGCAATACCTCACACTTGTCTGTATTAAACTCCATCTGCCATTTTTCAGCCCATTTTTCCAGCTGGTCCAAGTCCCTCTGCAAGCTTTGAAAACCTTCCTCACTGTCCACTACACCTCCAATCTTTGTATCATCAGTAAATTTGCTGATCCAATTTATCACAATATCATCCAGATCATTGATATAGATGACAAATAACAATGGACCCAGCACTGATCCCTGTGGCACACCACTAGTCACAGGCCTCCACTCTGAGAAGCAATTCTCTACCATCACTCTTTAGCTTCTTCCATTGAGCCAATGTCTAATCCAATTTACCACCTCTCCATGTGTACATAGCGATTGAATTTTCCTAACTAACCTCCCATGCGGGACTTTGTCAAAGGCCTTACTGAAATCCATGTAGACAACATCCACTGCCTTCCCTTCATCCACTTTCCTGGTAACCTCCTCAAAAAACTCCCAACAGATTGGTCAAACATGACCTACCACGCACAAAGCCATGTTGACTCTCCCTAATAAGGCCCTGTCCATCCAAATGCTTGTAGATTCTGTCTCTTAGTACTCCCTCCAATAACTTACCCACTACCGACGTCAAATTTACCAGCCTATAATTTCCCGGATTACTTTTCGATCCTTTTTCCAATCCTCCAGCACCTTACCCATAGACACCGACATATTAAATATATCTGCCAGGGCCCCTGCAATTTCAACACTAGTCTCCTTCAAGGTCCAAGGGAATACCTGTCAGGTCCTGGGGATTTATCTACTCTGATTTGCCTCAAGATAGCAAGCACCTCCTCCTTTTCAATCTGTACAGTTTCCATGATCTCACTACTTGATTCCCTTAATTCCATAGACTTCATGCCAGTTTTCTTGTAAATACAGACGCAAAAAACCCATTTAAGATCTCCCCATTTCTTTTGGTTCCGCACATAGCTGACCACCCTGATCTTCAAGAGGACCAATTTTATCCCTTACAATCCTTTTACTCTTACTATACCTGTAAAAGCTCTTTGGATTATCCTTCACGTTGCCTGCCAAGGCAACCTCATGTCTTCTTTTAAACCTCCTGATTTCTTTATTAAGTGTTTTCTTGCACTTTTTATACTCCTCAAGCACCTTATTTACTCCGTTTCCTATACATGTCATACAACTCTTCTTCTTTATCAAGTTGCAGTATCCCTTGAGAACCAAGATTCCTTATTCCTATTCACTTTGCCTTTAATCCTGACAGGAACATGCAAGCTCTGCACTCTCAAAGTTTCTCTTTTGAAGGCTTCCCACTTACCAATCTCATCCTTGCCAGAGAACAACCTGTCCCAATCCATGCTTTTTAGATCCTTTCTTATTTCTTCAAATTTGGCCTTCTTCCAGTTAAGAACCTCAACCCTGGGACCAGATCTATCCTTGTCCATGATCAAGGTGAAACTAATGGTGTTATGATCACTGGAACCAAAGTGCTCCCCTACACACACTTCCGTCACTTGTCCTAACTCGTTTCCTAACAGGAGATCCAATATTGCATCCCCTCTAGTTGGTACCTCTGTATATTGATTTAGAAAACCTGAGTCAGTGGTGGAGGCAGGTACACTAGTGAAGTTTAAGAGACTACTAGACAGGTATATGGAGGAATTTAAGGTGGGGGCTTATATGGGAGGCAGGGTTTGAGGGTCAGCACAACATTGTGAGCCGAAGGGCCTGTACTGTGCTGTACTGTTCTAAAACTTTCCTGAACACATTTTTCAAACTCTAACCCATCTAGACCTTTAATAGTATGGGAGTCCCAATCAATATGTGGAAAATTAAAATCCCCTGCTATCACAACTTTATGTTTCCTGCAGTTGTCTGCTATCTCTCTGCAAATTTGCTCCTCCAATTCTCACTGACTATTGGGTGGTCTGTAATACAACCCCACTAATGTGGCCATACCTTTCCTGTTTCTCAGCTCCACCCATAAGGACTCAGTAGACAAGCCCTTTAATCTGTCCTGCCTGAGCACTGCTGTAACATTTTCCCTGACAAGCAATGCTACCCCCTCCCCCCCGCACCTTTCATTCCTCTGCCTCTATCACATCTGAAACATTGGAACCCTGGAATGTTAAGCTGCCAGTCCTGCCCCTCCTGTAGCCAAGTTTTACTAATTGCAATAATGTCTTAATTCCACGTGTCAATCCACGCCCTCAACTCATCTGCCTTCCCTGTAATACTCCTAGCATTGAAATATATACACCTCAGAAGATTTTTACCACCACTCACAACCTTCCTATTTGCGGCTTTGCTTGAACTTTTAACATCATTTATTTTCACCCCAGCCACACTGTCAGCTCTGGCACTCTGTTCCCATCCACCTGCAAATCTAGTTTAAAGCCTCCCCAATAGCACTAACAAACCTTCCTGAAAGGATATTGGTCCCCTTGTAGTTCAAGTGTAACCTGTGTCTCTTGTACAGGTCCCACCTGCCCCGGAAGAGGTCCCAATGATTCTGAAATCTGAAACCCTGCCCCTCTACACCAGTTCCTCAGCCACTTGTTCATCCTCCAGAGCATCCTATTCTTGCCCTCACTGGCACGTAGCACAGGTAGCAATCCTGAGATTACCACCCTCAAGGTCCTGCTTTTCAACTTCCTACCAAGCTCTCTATACTCACTCTCTGGGTGATCTGGGCCAACATTTACGTGCCGGGCGGCACCTGATTAATTAGTTTGTTTGTTTCGGCTTTTTTCTTAGATATGCTGGGTGCACTCTGGCTACCGCTGCACCCCTGCATGCTTCACGGACCGGTATCGATCCGCAGCCTGGAGGTTGGGGACCACTGCCCTAAATCTTCTGACCAGCAACAGGGAAACTCAGGACACATTCTTAGAGTTGGGTCAGGAATGGGACCTCTCCCCAGAACTGATGGACAAACTGGAGGCATTTACATGTCTCCTGTATCCCCCAAAAGCATCAACCACCAAGGTCAATGAGCTCAGGTATCACCTTTTCCGTGCCAAAAAAGGTGAAATCGAAAGTCATCAACTCCCACCATGCAAGGACTGCTTAACAAAACATGCACGGCGAGCTAACTACCAGGCTGGTATACGGAGAAGATGTTTGGAGAAGGACCCACAAGTGCCAAGCCCTGTTGACAGAGGATGGAAGATGGAGAGAAGAGGAAGCTGAATAGTTGGTGGTGCACTGGATGGAAGGCCAGCCAGCACCCGATGCCATCCTGGACCTACTGACCTGTAACTGTCCAAAAAATTGTTCACTCCCAAGATGTATGTGTGTTGCAAATGGCCTCACGTGTACTGATGTGTGTAGACTGGCAGACTGTGAGAACCAGGCATCCACCTCGGAGAGTGTGGAAAGTTCAGATGAAGATGTGGAAGACTTGGAAAGTTATTATGATTATTAATAGGTTATGAAAGTATGGAAAACAGACCTTGATTAAATATATTCATTCTACAACCAAATGGGGCCTAGATTATTTCCATGTGAAACCCCATATTTGAATTATTGTACTGTAATTCTATATGCTATGACAAAAGCTTATTGTTTCGATTTGATACAATAATATGGAAAATATCATGACATTAATAAAACTCCAGAAATCTCTCCAAATGAGTTTTTTTTTACCTTTTGGGGGGTGGGGTAACATTTTCTGCTGTACTGCTGTTAATATGGAATATGTACAAAAAGTGATTACTTATTTGAAGTAATAAAGCTACCACTGGTGCAATGCTATCACAATCAAGGGGTGATTGATAAGTTTGTGGCCTAAGGTAGGAGGAGTCAATTTTAGAAAACCTAGCACAATAATTTTTCAACATAGTCCCCTTCTACATTTATGCACTTCGTTCAGCCATTGTGGAGCATAAAGATCTTGAACCTCCAGAAGGTGTCCACAGAAGGGGTGATTGCTTAGTCCGTGGCCTACCATAGAAGGAGATGAGTTATACAGCTCTTGTTACATGCACATGCAGTTCAACTCTTTTGAGTGGTTATGCAGAAAGGTTGAATTTAATAACTCAGGGTGATTGATAAGTTTGTGGCCTAAGATAGAAGGAGTTGAGTTATTAACTTCAACCTTTCTGCATAATCACTCAGAGTTAAACTGCATGAGCATGTAATGAGCTCTGTATAACTCATCACTGTCTACCTTAGGCCACAAACTTATCAATCACCCCTGCTGTGGACGCTTTCTGGAGGTCCAAGATCCGTATGCTCCACGACCACTGGACCAAGCGTATAAATGTAGGAGGGGACTATGGTGAAAAATAAATGCTAGATTTGACGCCTTCTACCTTAGGCCATGAACTTATCAATCACCCCTGGTATTTTCTAACTCTAGACTTGTATACCTTGCCAAAAATCACTATGAGCATTATTCCCCTCAGCTGGTACAGATCAACCCTACTGCCTCATGGACTACAACTCCTATTAGCGTCCTTTTACCCTTGCCATTTCTTAATTCAACTCATAGGGACTATACACCTTCCGATCCCATGTCATTTCTTTCCAATGATTTAATATTATTTCTTATACACAGTCACACTACCCCTTCTGCCTACTAACCAACCTTTCCAAAATGCTGTATATCCTTGAGCGTTCAGCTCCCAATGGCAGCAATCTTTTAGACAAGATTCAGAGATGGCCAAAATGTCATATTTGCTAATCTGTAGCTGAATTTCAAGATTGTCCATTTTATTCCTTATGCAGTGTGCATTCAAATACAACACTCTCAGTCCAGTATTTGTTGCTTTCTGTTTTAACTGCACCACACCTCTATTGCCCTGTAACTCATGCCACTGGCTTTGATTAAGCCTCATCTCCTGCCTGTTCTTTCTATAACCTCTCTTGCACATTACCTTTGATTTATTTCTGTTTTCCCCTCCATCAGCCCTATCACTCCGGTTCCCATCCCCCTGCAAAATTAGTTTAAACCCCCCTGAACAGGTCAATTAAATGTGCCCGCTATGATATTGGACCTTTTTGGTTTCAGGTGTAACCTGTCCTCTTTGTACAGGGAGTACCTTCCCCAGAAGAGGCCCCAATGATCCAGGAATCTGAAGCCCTGCCCCCTACACCAGTCTCTCAGCCACACATTAATATGCCTGATCATGCTATTCTTGCACTCACTAGCATGCGGCACGGGCAGCAATCCTGAGATTACTACCCGAAGGTCCTGCAGGGACCTAACTCCATGAATTCTCTCTTCAGGACCTCCTCCCTTTTTCTCCCAACATGTACCAAGACTTCTGGCTGGTCACCTTCTCACTTCAGAATACTCTACACCTGATCCGAGACATCCTGTACCCTGGCACCTGGGAGGCAACACACATGCGGGTATCTCTATCAGGCTGACAGAACATCCTGTCTGTTGCCCTCACTATGGAATCCCCTATGACTACCACATTCCTCATCTTCATCTTTTCCTTCTGCACCATGGAACCAGTCTCAGTGCCAGAGACCTGCTTGCCATGGTCATCCTCTGTCAGGTCACCCCCCTCAACCACTTCCAAACTGAGATAACGATTACTGAGGGGCAAACACGAGGAAATCTGCAGATGCTGGAATTTCAAGAAACACACACAAAAAATGCTGGTGTACACAGCAGGCCAGGCAGTATCGAAAGGAAGAGGTACAGTCGATGTTTTGGGCCATGACACTTCCTTAGGGCTAACTGAAAGAAGAGATTTGAGGGGGGAGGGGAGATCTGAAATGATAGGAGGAGACAGGAGGGGAAGGGATGGTGCTAAGAGCTGGAAAATTGATTGGCAAAAGGGATATGAGGCTGGAGAAGGGACAGGATCATGGGACGGGAGGCCTAGGAAGAAAGAAAGGGGGAGGGGGAAAGCCCAGAGGATGGGCAAGGAGTATAGTGAGATGCCCCACCTCCCCTTCGTACCCCATCTGTTATTTATTTATTTATTGTTATTAATTTTCTCTCTCTCTCCTTTCTCTCCCTCTGTCCCTCTCACTATACTCCTTGCCCATCCGTAGGCTCCCCCTTTCTTTCTATCTAGACCTCCCATCCCACGATCCTTTCCCTTCTCCAGCCTCGTATCCCTTTTGCCAATCAACTTCCCAGCTCTTAGCTCCATCCCTCCCCCTCCTGTCTCCTCCTATCATTTCAGATCTCCCCCTCCCCCTCCCACTTTCAAATCTCTTACTGTCTCTTCTTTCAATTAGTCCTGACGAAGGTTCTTGGCCCGAAACGTCAACTGTACCTCTTCCTATAATTGCTGCCTGGCCTGCTGCATTCACCAGCATTTTTTGTGTGTATTACTGAGGGGGATGGCCACAGGGGTGCTCTCTACTATCTGAGGTCGTTCCCTCGCTTTCGTGACCATCACCCACTTATCTAACTCCAGCATTCTTGGGGTGACTAACTCCCTGTAGCTCCTCTCTATCTGCTGTTAACTCTCCCTAATAAACTGTAGGTCATCAAGCCGCAGATCCAGATCCCTAACCCGGTCTCTCAGGAGCTGCACCTTGGTGCACCTGGCACAGATGTGGCCATCTGGGAGACTGGAAGATTCCCAGGATTCCCACATCCAACACCCTGAGCATGCACTCTGTCTATACTTCCCTCTGCCTCAGTAAAGCAGCCATCATTGTCAAAAACCCCACCCATCTCAGACATTCTCTCTCATCACCTCTCCCATCCAGCAGATGACTCAAAAGCCTGAAGGCATTCACCAGCAGGGTCAAGGACGTCTCCTACCCCATTGTACAAAACTGTTGGCAGATACAGTAGGGACAATTAAGAAACTCTAAGATAGAAAATTTGAGAGCAATGTAGGAAGTTCAAAGGTTTATTGTATAGTCAAAGTATGCATGTAGAATACAACTCTGATATTTGTCTTCTCCAGATAGCTAGGGAATACAGAAAGACCATTGGTATGGATGAAAGAAAAGACATTAAACCTCACATCCCCGGCACGAAAGAGAATCAGAATAGAATAGAATTTATTTCATTTCTAACATCCAACTCTCAACATGAGGATGTCAAAATCTTTATGTTGCATCTCCGTAAGGAAGGAAAACTTGGGAGGATATTGCCCAAATACTAAGATTGTACACGTAATTGTTTTGTGTACGTGTCTACGGTCAGATACAATGTGCAGTCAGATATGCAATCAGATCAATGTGTATTGATAAATCTGATGGGCTGGTGAAAGAAGTTGTCCTGGAGCCTGTCGTTCCTGGCCTTAATGCTGTGGTACCTCCATACGGAGGCAGCTAAAACAATTTGTGCTTGGGGTGGCTGGAGTCTCTGATGATCATCTGAGCCCTTTTTATGCACCTGCCACTGTAAATGTCCTGAATAGAGGTGGAGAAGGATGTGGTGCCCACTGGAGAAGGGCCCACGATAGACCTCACTGTTTCTGTAACAGTCCCCAGACCCTATTGACCTGCCTGTCTCTGTAATCCTCTTCAAACCCCATAGACCTCCCTGTCTCTTTAATTGCCTCCAGACCATATGCACCTGTCTCTGCAACCCCCTTCAGACCATAGAGATATACCTGTCTCTACAACCCCTCCAACACCTATAGAACTCACTGTCTCTTTGAGAGCCTCCAGACCCTAAAGACCTCTCTATCCCTGTAACCCCACTCCAACCTCCCTCTCTGTAACTCAGTCTGCAACCCCAATAGCTCTCGGTCTCTGTAAACGCCTCCAAACTCTATAGACTTCCCTGTCTCTGTAACCCCCTCCAACCTCAAACTCCTGTATCTGTAATCCCTCCAACCCCTTTAGATGATGCTATCTTGGTAACAGTCTCCAGATGCTATAGAGCCCCTATTTCTGTAACCCCCTGCAACATCTTTCGACTGCCCTGTTTCTATAACCTCATCCAAACACTATAGACTTCCCCATCTCTGCAACAACCTCCACCCACTATAGACCTCCCTGTCTCTGTAAACCTTTCCAATCTCAATAGACCTCCCTGTCTATGTAACACCCCTCCATCCCCTACAGAGCTTCCTGTTTCTGTAACCCCATCCAACCTCAATCGACCTCCCTGACTCTGTGAGTTTCCTGACATTAGGGACTTCCCTGCTCTACACCCCACTCCAACCCCTTTAGACATTCCTCTCTTTAACCCCACTCCAAACCCTATATTATCTCCCTGTCTGTAACAGTCTCCTGACCCAATCGACCTCCCAGCCTCTGTAACCCACTCCAACCTCTATAGAACCTCTTCGAACCTCTAGAGAACTCCATTTCTGTGACAGTCTCCAGACCCAAGACCTTCCTGACTCTATATCCCCACTCCAACACCTTTAGACCTCCCTATCTGTAACCTGACTCCAACCCCGAAGACCTCCCTGTTTCTGTAAGTCTACAGACCCTATCGCCTTCCCTGTCTCTGTAACACCCTCCCACCTGTATAGACCTCCCAGTCTCCATAACCTTGTCCAAGCCCTATAGACTTCCCTGTCTTTCTAACCCACTCTGACCCCTATAGAACTCCCTGTCTCTGTAACCCCACCAGACCATATAGACCTCCCTGTCTCTGAAACCCAGTCCAATCCCTATAGACCTCCCTGACACTGCAACACCTCTCCAAACCCAATAGACCTTCCTGTCTCCATAACACCCTCCAAACTCTATAGACGTCTGTCTCTGTAACCCCCTCCAACCTCGATAGAACTCCCTGTTTCTGTGACAGTCTCGAGACCCTAGGGACTTCCTTGTCTCTAAAACCCCAGTCCAACCCCTTATAGATCTCCCTCTCTGTAAACACACTCCAACTCCTATAGAACCCCATTTCTGTTACAGTCCACAGACCGGATAATCCTCCCTGTCTCTGTAACAGCCTTCAGACTCTATATTCCCCTCTCTCTGTAATCCCCTCGAACTCATAGAAACCAAAGAAACTACAGCACAGAAACAGGCCTTTTGGCCCTTCTTGGCTGTGCCGAACCATTTTCTGCCTAGTCCCACTGACCTGCACACAGACCATATCCCTCCATACACCTCCCATCCATGTATCTGTCCAATTTATTCTTAAATGTTAAAAAAGAACCCGCATTTACCACCTCGTCTGACAGCTCATTCCATACTCCCACCACTCTCTGTGTGAAGAAGCCCCGCCCCCCAATGTTCCCTTTAAACTTTTCCCCCCTCACCCTTAACCCATGTCCTCTGGTTTTTTTCTCCCCTTGCCTCAGTGGAAAAAGCCTGCTTGCATTCACTCTATCTATACCTATCATAATTTTATATACCTCTATCAAATCTCCCCGCATTCTTCTACGCTCCAGGGAATAAAGTCCTAACCTATTCAACCTTTCTCTGTAACTGAGTTTCTCAAGTCCCGGCAACATCCTTGTAAACCTTCTCTGCACTCTTTCAACCTTATTTATATCCTTCCTGTAATCTGGTGACCAAAACTGAACACAGTACTCCAGATTCGGCCTCACCAATGCCTTATACAACCTCATCATAACATTCCAGCTCTTATACTCAATACTTTGATTAATAAAGGCCAATGTACCAAAAGCTCTCTTTATGACCCTATCTACCTGTGACACCACTTTTAGGGAATTCTGTATCTGTATTCCCAGATCCCTCCATTCTACTGCACTCCTCAGTGCCTTACCATTAACCCTGTATGTTCTACCTTGGTTTGTCCTTCCAACGTGCAATACCTCACACTTGTCTGTATTAAACCCCATCTGCCATTTTTCAGTCCATTTTTCCAGCTGGTCCAAGTCCCTCTGCAGGCTCTGAAAACCTTCCTCACTGTCTACTACACCTCCAATCTTTGTATCATCAGCAAATTTGCTGATCCAATTTACCACATTATCATCCAGATCATTGATATAGATGACAAATAACAATGGACCCAGCACTGATCCCTGTGGCACACCACTAGTCACAGGCCTCCACTCAGAGAAGCAATTCTCTACTACTACTCTTTGGCTTCTTCCATCGAGCCAATGTCTAATCCAATTTACCACCTTTCCATGTATACCTAGCGATTGAATTTTCCTAACTAACCTCCCATGCGGGACCTTGTCAAAGGCCTTACTGAAGTCCATGTAGGCATTATCCGCTGCCTTCCCTTCATCCACTTTCCTGGTAACCTCCTCGAAAAACTCCAATAGATTGGTCAAACTTGACCTACCACACACAAAGCCATGTTGACTCTCCCTAATAAGTCCCTGTCTATCCAAATGCTTGTAGATTCTGTCTCTTAGTACTCCCTCCAATAAATTACCTACTACCGACGTTAAACTTACTGGCCTATAATCTCCCGGATTACTTTTCGATCCTTTTTTAAACAATGGAACAACATGAGCCACTCTCCAATCCTCCGGCACCTCACCCGTAGACAGCGACATTTTAAATATTTCTGCCTGAGCCCCTGCAATTTCAACACTAGTCTCCTTCAAGGTTCAAGGGAACACCCTGTCAGGTCCTGGGGATTTATTCACTTTAATTTTCCTCAAGACAGCAAGCACCTCCTCCTTTTCAATCTGTACAGTTTCCATGACCTCACTACTTGATTCCCTTAATTCCATAGACTTCATGCCAGTTTCCTTAGTAAATATAGACACAAAAAACCGATTTAATTTCTCCCCCACTTCCTTTGGTTCCGCACATAGCTGACAACTCTGATCTTCAAGAGGACCAATTTTATCCCTTACAATCCTTTTGCTCTTAATATACCTGTAAAACCTCTTTGGATTATCCTTCACTTTGACTGCCAAGGCAACCTCATGTCTTCTTTTAGCCCTCCTGATTTCTTTCTTAAGTATTTTCTTGCACTTCTTATACTCCTCAAGCACCTGATTTACTCCCTGTTTCCTATACATTTCATACAACTCCCTCTTCTTCTTTATCAGAGTTGCAATATCCCTTGAGAACCAAGGTTCCTTATTCCTATTCACTTTGCCTTTAATCCTGACAGGAACATACAAACTCTGCACTCTCAAAATTTCTCCTTTGAAGGCTTCCCACCTACCAATCATATCTTTGCCAGAGAACAACCTGTCCCAATCCACGCTTTTTAGATCCTTTCTCATTTCTTCAAATTTGTCCTTCTTCCAGTTCAGAACCTCCACCTTAGGACCAGATCTATCCTTGTCCATGATCAAGTTGAAACTAATGGTGTTATGATCACTGGAACCAAAGTGCTCCCTTACACAGACTTCCGTCTCTTGTTCTAACTCGTTTCCTAATGGGAGATCCAATATTTCATCCCCTCTAGTTGGTCCCTCTATATATTGATTTAGAAAACTTTCCTGAACACATTTTACAAACTCTAAACCATCTAGACCCCTAACAGTATTGGAGTCCCAATCAATATATGGAAAATTAAAATCCCCTACAACCACAACTTTATGTTTCCTGCAGTTGCCTGCTTCTCTCTGCAGATTTGCTCTTCCAAGTCTCATTGACTATTGGGTGGTCTGTAATACAATCCCACTAATGTGGCCATACCTTTCCTGTTTCTCAGCTCCACCCATAAGGACTCAGTAGACAAGCCCTTTAATCTGTCCTGCCTGAGCACTGCTGTAATATTTTCCCTAACAAGCAACGCTACTCCCCCACCTTTCATTCCTCTGCCTCGATCACATCTGAAACATCGGAATCCTGGAATATTAAGCTGCCAGTCCTGCCCCTCCTGTAGCCAAGTTTCACTAATTGCTATAAGTCATAATTCCACGTGTCAATCCACGCCCTCAACTCATCCGCCTTCCCTGCAATACCCCTAGCATTGAAATATATACACCTCAGAAGATTTTTACCACCACTCACAACCTCTCTACTAGCGGATTTGCTTGAACTTTTAACATCATTTATTTTCACCCCAGGCACACTGTCAGCTCTGGCACTCTGGTTCCCATCCCCCTGCAAATCTAGTTTAAAGCCTCCCCAATAGCAGTAACAAACCTCCCTGAAAGGATATTGGTCCCCCTGTAGTTCAAGTGTAACCCATCTCTCTTGTACAGGTCCCACCTGCCCCAGAAGAGGTCCCAATGATCCTGAAATCTGAAACCCTGCCCCTCTACACCAGTTCCTCAGCCACTTGTTAATCCTCCAGAGCATCCTATTCCTACCCTCACTGGCACGTAGCACAGGTAGCAATCCTGAGATTATCACCCTTTAAGTCCTGCTTTTCAACTTCCTGCCAAGCTCTCTATACTCACTCTCCAGGACCTCCTCACTTTTCCTTGCTATGTCATTGGTACCGATGTGCACCACGACATCTGGCTGGTCACCCTCCCACTTCAGAACGTCATGCAAGCGATCAGAAACATATAGACTTCCCATTCTCTGTTATCCTCTCCAACACCTTTAGACCTCCCTGCCTCTGCAACAGCCCCCAGCCCCTCTAAAATTCCCTGTTACTGCAACATCCTCCAAGCTCCATAGACCAGGCTGTCTCTGTGATGGTCTCCAGACCCTATAATCCTCCCTGTCTCTGTAACCCCTCCAACCCCTATAGACCTCACTGTCTCTGTAACCCCCTCCAGGCCCTATCAACCCCCTGTCTCTGTAAGTCTACAACCCCAAAAGACTTTACTGTCTCTGTAGCCCCCTTCAGGCTGCATCGACTTTCCTGTCTCTAAGATAGTCACCAGATCCTATAACTCTCCCAGTCTCTGGAACCCTACCAGACATTAAATGGGCATGCGCCAGTCGTGCATGCAGCCTGTTACAGCCATTCTGACTAGTTTTCTTACTTTTTTCTTCTTACTTTTTTAACTTACGTTATTTGTTGTTTTTTTTTCACGGTAACACGTTGAAGCTGCACCCTCTCTAACATGCTGGTGGAGAGAGTTTTAATTGGGTTTTTAGCGCTGGAAGTAGTTACATCCCGACACGCGGGACAGAAGCACGGTCGCATTGTTTATTCCAGGGACCAGCTGATTGCGTTTATGCTGGCCAGTTTAGTGAACAGAGCGACAGACACCCCTGCTGAAATCTGGAGGAAAACACACAAAGGATGCAGAGGGGGATCACAAAGGCAAGGAAAGAGGACCGGGTCGAGACAACAGAGACTTATGGAGAAGAGGAGTTCGGTGAGTAATAAAATGGACGAGTTGATGGCGCTAGCCAGGAGTCAGAGAACATTTTGGGAGTGCAGTGTTATGTGTTTTACTGAAACAGGGCTGCACGAGGACATACCTGACCAAAACTTTTCCATGGAGGGCTTCCAGACCGTTCAGGCTGACCAGAAGTGCACTGAGAGCGGTAAACGCAAAGGAGTTGGGGGCTTGCTGTTCTGGTTAACAACGGATGGTGCAATCCTGATCATATTACGATCAAGGAACGTGTTTGTAGACTGGATATTGAACTTTTTGCTGTTGGACTCCGGCCATATTCCACCGAGATACAACACTGGGCAGCCCGGGAGGTTGTTCCTGCCTGTGGCCATCGAACTTTGCAGCTCCTCCTGTGGAGGGTCAGACACCCTGAGCCAATAGGCTGGTCCTGGACTTATTTCAATCTGGCATAGTTTGCATATTGTTTGATTGTTTGTGGTTTTTGTATTGCTATATTTATGCTGTATTCTCGGTTGGTGTAGCTGTAATGAAACCCAATTTTCCTCAGGATCAATAAAGTATATCTATCTACAAACGTTTGTATCAGTCTATCTATCTTTCTATTATAGTCCTTCCTCCCTCTGGAAACCCAAAAACCATTATAAACCTCCTTGTCTCCGTAACCCTTCCAGATCCCACAGACATCACTGTCTCTGAAACAGTCTCTAATCTGTTCAGACCCTCCTGTCAATGCAACCCCTCCAAGCACTCTAGAGCTTCTTTTCTCTGTAACCCTCTCCAATTTCCATGGAGCTCCCCGTTTCTGAGATAGTCTACAAACCCTATAATGCCCCTCCAGACCAAATAGACCACCCTGTCTCTGTAACACCCACCAATTGCTATAGACCATCCTGTCTCTGGAAATCACTCCGGACCCCATATACCTCGCTGTATCTGAATCAGTCTCCAACCCTTACAGCCTCCCTGTCTCTGTAACACCCTCCAACACCTATTGACCTTCCTGTCTCTGTGACCCCTACCAATTGTTGTATACAATCCTCTCTCTCTAACTTCATCCAGACCCTATTGACCACCCCGTCTCTGTAAACCCCTACAACCCCTATAGACATCCCTGTCACTGCAGACCCCATGGACCTCCTTGTCTCTATAACCCCCACCTACTTCTGTAAAATTCCCTGTCTCTGTGACAGTCTCCAGACTCTAGAGACCTCCCTGTCTCTGTAACCCCACTCAAACCTCTTTAGATCTCCCTCTCTGTAACCCCACTACAACCCCTATAGACCACCCTGTCTCTGTAAACCACTCTAACCTCTATACACCATTCTGTCTCTGTGAGTCTCCAGACCCAATAGACTTTCCTTTTGCTATAACCTCCCCCAGCACATTTAGGTCCCCCTGTCTCTGTAACCCCATCGAACCACTACACACCACTCTCTGTCTGTAACCCCCTCCAACCAACATAGAACTTCCTGTCTCTGGAAACCTTCCCATACCCCACAGACCACGCTGTCTCTGTAACAGCCCCTAACCCTGACAGACCACCCTATCTCTGTTACCCCACCAGGCCATATAGACCTCCTTTTCTCTGAAAACCCCTCCAACCCTTATAGATCTTCCTGTCTCTGTAACAGCCCCCAACCCTGACAGACCTCTCTGTCTCTGTAACACCACTCCAACTCCTGTAGATCTTCCTGTCTCTGTAACAGCCTCCAACCGCTATAGACTTCCCTGCTTCTGGAAACCCACTCTGAGCTCCATAGACCTTCCTGTGTCTGAGATAGACTCCAGATTCTATAATCCTCCTTATCTCTGAAACCCCTCCAGAGCAGATAGACCTCCATGTCTCTGTAGATCCCTCAAACCACCATAGACCCTCCTGTCTCTGAACTCCAGCAGACCATATAGAGCTCTCTAGCTCAGTAACCCACCCCAACCCCTATAGATCACCCTTTCTCTGTCACTTCCTCCAAGCCCTCCAGGCCTCACTTTCTGTGTAAGCCTCTCCAACCCCTGTAGACCTCCCTCTGTGTAGCCCCCTCCAGAACATAAAGTCACATCTGTCTCTGTAACGCACTCCAATACCTGTTGACTTCCCTGTCTCTGTAAACCCCTCCTACCTCTATAGAGCTCACTGTCTATCTGACAACATTCAGACCCTAGAAACCTTCCTTCCCACTCCAACCCCGAAAGACCTCCCTGTCTCTGTAACCCCCTCCAACCCCTATATAGATGTCTCTATCTCTGTAATCCCCTCGAAGACCTATAGACCTCCCTGTCTCTGTAACCCGCTCCAAATCCTATTGACCTCCCTGTCTCTGTAACCCGCTCCAACCCATACAGACCTTGCGGTCTCTGTAACCCCCTCCAAACCCCTATGTAACTCCTTCCAGTCCCTAGAGAATGCCCTGTCTCTGTAGCCCCCTCCAAAAACTATAGACTTTCCTGTCTGTGTAACCTCCTCCAACCCCTATATAGACCTCTCCATTTCTGTAATCCCCTCCAAGAGCTATAGACCTTCCTGTCTTGGTAACTCTCTCGAACTCTTATGGACCTCCCTGTCTCTGTAATCTACTCCAAAACCTATAGACCTCCCTGTATCTGCAACACCCATCCAAACCCTACAGACCTCCCTGTCTCTGTAGAAGTCCCAGACCCGATAGACCCCCTGTCTCTGCAACAGCCCCCAGACCTTATGTTATTAGACCATAAGACCATGAGATGCTTCTGTAACCCCCCCAACCCCTTTAGACCTCCACGCCTCTGTAACTCCCTCCAACCTTAATAGAGTTCCTGAATCTCTAACCACGTTCAAGCTCCATAAACCTCCCAATCGCTGAGACCCTATAATCCTCCGTCTCTGTAACCCTACAGGATCACATAGACCTGTCTCTGTAATCCCTCTATCCTCTATAGAGCTCCCTGTCTGTGACAGTCTCCAGACCCTACAGACCTCTCTGTCTCAATAAGCTAACTCCAAACCCTTTAGACCTCCCTCTCTGTACCCCTCCCATCCAACACCTCTAGACGTCCCTGTCTCTGTTTTTCCTGAAGACCCCATAGACCTCTGTCTTTGTAACCGCCTCAAACCACTGTAGTCCTCCCTGTCTCTATGACCCCACTCCAACCTCCTTGGACCTCCCTCTCTGAAACCTCACTCTAATCCCACTATGTCTCTGTAACCCTCTTCAACTCCCGTAGCCCCCCTCCAACCCCAAGATCTCTCTGTCTCTGCAACATCCCTCCAAATCCTGTAGACCATTCTGTCTCTGTAACACTCCTCCAATCTCTATAGACATGCCTGACTCCACACCCTGTAGACCCCCTATCTCCATAACCTCCTCCAGCACCTTTAGACTGCCCGATCTCTGTAAACCCTCCAACCCATATAGAGCTACCAGTCTGTGCAACTCCCTCCAAATGCTAAACACCACTGTCTTTGTAACCCTCTCTAGACACTATCAAACTCCCCATTTTTTCAACAGTCTGCAGCTCCAAAAGACCTCAGTCTCTGTATCCCCTACAACCCCTATAGACCTCCCTCTCTGTAATCCCGACCAAACACTTTAGACCCGCCTGTCTCTAAAACTCCCTCCAGACCCTATCAACAACCCTGTCTCTGTAACAGCCTACAACCCCAATAGACCTGCCTGTCTCTGTAAACTCCTCCAACTGCTATAGACCTCCCAGTCTCTGTAACACCACTCCAACTCCTGTAGATCTCCCTGTCTCTGACAGTCTCCAAACCCTATAGAACTCCCTGTCTCTAATTCCCCTCCAACCACTCGAGACATCCCTGTCTCTATAACCCCCTTCAGACTCTATCAACCTCTCCGTCTCTGTAACAATCCATAACCCCAATTGAACTCCATGTCTCTGTAACCCCCTCCAGACCCTATTGACCCCCGTTTCCGTAACAGTCTAACACCCCAATAGACTTCCCGTTTCTGTAACCCCTCCAATCCCTCCCTGTCTCTGTCATCCCCTCCATATCCCAATAGATAACAATCTCCAACCCCTATAGACCTCCCTGTCTCTGTAACCCCCTCCATATCCCAATAGATAACAAGCTCCAACCTCTATAGATCTCCCTGTCTCTGTAACCACTTCCAGATTATATAGACCTGCCTGTCTGAGTAACTCCCTCCAACCACAATGGACCTTCCCTCCTCTGGAAACCCTTCCAGACCCCACAGACCCATAGATGAAGGTGGAATTTAGTGATGATGACGCTGAATGGTGACTCCTTTGTTTGCATCATTGGAAACAGCTTTATTTCTCAGTTTGATATCTCTTTTTTTCCCTTTCAGGGTTCCTTTGAAGACCCTGCCCTGGAGTTAAACTCTGACTTCTGCTCTTTGTGGGAATGGGACCCACTCTTGGCCTCACGACTAGCCGCTTTTTTGATATCCCAAGGACGTGGCCTGGAAGACTAGCTTGCCGTCAGGGTGCCAGATTTTCGTGGCTCTGGAGATGGGCTGATTCAAGGCTGGTACCGCTGACTGATGCGTCGCAGGAGAACACGGAAGATCAGAAGCAGTGGGTTTGCTGCTGGCTGTGTGACCAGAGGCACAGAGCTCAGAAAAAGCAAGGCAACAGACTTTTATCACCATAAATCAGTGAGTTGTTTTCTTATGTCCCCCCTCTCACTGTGAAATGGTGCTACCTCTTTTTCCCTTATTCAGGAGAGAGGGAGTCTGTGGTATATCGAATTACTGGGTGAACGAGTAGTCTTTGGGGTACTGCGAGACTGTGTCTTTATTGATGCTTTGCTGCATGCTTGAGTGCTCGGTGCGGGGTGATGAAGCTTTTTCCCTCGTATGGAGGGGGAGCCATTGCCTTGCTGCTGCTTGTGTGTGGGAGGGGGAGTTGGGAGGGGCTTTGGGGTTCTAACATTTTAACTGTCATTCATTCTTTCTTTCTTTTTAAATCTTTTTATTGAATAAGTATACAAAAAGGTAAGCCATATAGGCAATAATACACTGTTAGAATATAATAAAATTACAGGAGATATTAACACAAAAAAAAACTGATACAAACAATGTAATTTAAACATAACATACTAAGGTAACATAATAGTATACTAATTTTTATATATATATATCAATAGAGAAAAGGAAAAAAAACCTCAAAAAAAAACCCACCGTGCAACTAACTAAAAGCAAAGCAAATGGACTAACTTGGAACCAAGCAGAGTTAAAAAAACTTAAAATCACATCCTCAATCCCGACCTCCATTAAAAACAGTAAAAAAAACAAGAAGGGTATATAAATATGGAGCAAAAAAAGAGAAGAAAAAAATGACATAAATGAAAATATTGAATAAAAGATCTCCAGGTCTGTTCAAATTTAAGTGAGGAATCATAAAGATTGCTTCTAATTTTCTCCAAATTCAAGCATAATATCGTCTGAGAAAACCAAAAAAAGGTAGTTGGAGCATTAAGCTCTTTCCAATGTTGTAAGATACATCTTTTCGCTATTAAAGTAAGAAATGCAATCATTCTACGGGCTGAAGGAGAAAGATTACTGGAACTTTTAGGTAGTCCAAAGATAGCAGTAATAGGGTGAGGAGAGCTATCTATATTCAATACCTTGGAGATAATATTAAAAATGTCTCTCCAAAAAGTTTCCAGAGTAGGACAAGACCAAAACATATGAGTTAAAGAGGCTATCTGCCCCAGACATCTATCACAAAAAGGATTAATATGAGAATAAAAGCGAGCTAATTTATCTTTGGACATATGTGCTCTATGAACAACTTTAAATTGAATTAGGGAATGTTTAGCACAGATAGAGGAAGTATTGACTAATTGTAAAATCTGCCCCCAGTCATCCACAGAAATGATAAACCCCAATTCCTGTTCCCAATCTACCCTAATCTTATCAAATGGAGCTTTCCTAAGTTTCATAATAATATTATAAATCATAGCCGATGCACCTTTCTGACATGGATTAAGGTTAATTATAGTATCTAAAATGTATGTAGGAGGAAGCATTGGAAAGGAAGAAAGTATAGTACTTAGGAAATTTCTAACTTGTAGACATCTAAAAAAATGTATTCTTGATAAATTATATTTATTAGATAATTGTTCAAAAGAGATAAGGGAACCATCTAAAAATAAATCCAAAAATCGTGAAATACCCTTAGTCTTCACGATCCGTAAAAGAGGGAGGAAAAAGTATGTTACCTAAAATAGGAATCGCTAGCCCAAATTGGTTAAGATCAAAAAATTTTCTGAATTGAAACCAAATACGTAAGGTATATTTAACTATCGGGTTAGATACCTGTTTGAGGCGTTTCAAATCAAAAGGAAGAGAGGAACCTAAAATAGAGCCAAGTGTATAGCCCTGAACAGATTGTAATTCCAATGCTACCCATTTAGGAATGGATAGTATATCCTGGTCAAGTAACCAAAATTTCATATGTCGAATATTAATTGCCCAATAATAGAATCTAAAGTTAGGTAATGCTAAACCTCCATCTCTCTTAGCTTTCTGTAAATGTATTTTACCCAGTCTCGGGTTTTTATATTGCCAAATAAATGAAGAAATTTTTGAGTCAACTTTATCAAAAAAAGATTTTGGAACAAAGATTGGTAATGCCTGAAATATATATAAAAATTTTGGCAAAAAAAACAACTTAACTGCATTAATATGACCAATCAAAGTTAAATATAAAGGAAACCATTTAGATGAAAGTTGAATAATATGATCAATTCAGGGTAAAAAGTTAATCTTAAATAAATCTTTGTATTTACAAGTAATTTTAATCCCAAGATATGAAAAATAATTATTAATCAATTTAAATGGAAAGTTATGATATAAGGAAAGTTGTTTATTAATTGAGAAAAGTTCACTCTTACTAAGATTTAATTTATAACCTGAAAAGAGACTAAATTGTGCTAATAACTCTAAAGCAGCAGGGATGGATTTTTGAGGATTAGAAATATATAAAAGTAAGTCATCAGCATGGAGTGATATTTTATGGGACTTTAAGCCCCGAGTTATCCCAGTAATATTTGGAGATTCTCGAATGGCAATTGCAAGAGGTTCTAATGCAATATCAAATAATAAAGGACTAAGAGGACAACCTTGTCGAGTACCTCGAAAAAGAGGGAAAAAAGGTGAGCTTAGAGAGTTAGTACGGACCGAGGCTACAGGAGAATGATATAACAGTTTGATCCAGGGTATAAATTTCGAGCTAAAATTAAACATTTCAAGCACCTTAAATAAGTAAGGCCATTCTACTCTATCAAAAGCTTTCTCAGCATCTAAAGAGATAACACACTCAGGAACATTTTGTGAGGGGGTATAAACAATATTTAACAGTGTGCGAATGTTATAAAAAGAGTAACGACCTTTAATAAAACCCGTTTGGTCTTCCGAAATAATAAAAGGAAGTACTTTTTCTAATCTGTTTGCTAATAACTTAGAAAAAACTTTAGAATCAACATTTAATAAAGATATTGGTCTATAAGATGCACATTGAGCAGGATCTTTATCCTTCTTTAATATTAGAGAGATTGATGCTCTATTGAAAGATTCCGGAAGTTTACCAAGTTTTAATGAAGCCTCGAAAACCCTACAGAACCAAGGGATTAATGAAGGTGTAAAACATTTATAAAATTCTACGGTAAACCCATCAGGGCCAGGAGCTTTCCCCAAATTCATAGAGGAAATAACATTCTTAATCTCATCAGTGGTAATGGGAGTATCTAACATAGAAGACATATCCTGTGAAATCTCAGGGAAGTCTAGGTTATCTAAAAAATCATTCATATATTTAGAGTCTCGAGGAGACTCTGATTGATGTAAGGAAGAATAAAAATCACAGAAGGTTTGATTAATCCCCGCATGATCAAGTATCAGTCAGTCATTTTGATTATAAATCTGATTAATTTGAAATTTAGCATAATTAGACTTCAATTGGTTAGCCAGCAGTTTGCCAATTTTGTCACTGTGTACATAAAATTCACTTCTTGTTTTCTTTAATTGGTTTACAATCAAGGATGAAAGTAATAAACTGTGTTCCATTTGAAGTTCAGTTCTTTGTTTATATAACTCCTCAGAGGGAGCTGTAACATATTTCTTATCAATTTCCTTAATCTTGTCCACAATTACCAACTCCTCCTGCTTCAGCTTCTTCCTCAAAGCAGCAGAATACGAGATAATCTGACCACGAATATAAGCTTTAAAAGTATCCCAAAGAATGTTCACAGAAATATCCTCTGTATAGTTGATTGTAAAAAAAAGATCAATCTGTTCATTCATAAAGTTAAGAAAGTCCGAGTCCTGAAGCAACAGCGAATTAAAACGCCATTGTCTATTATTTTGTGTATTGGCCAGAATTTTAATAGAAAGCTTAAGTGGAGCATGATCCGAAATGGTTATAGAGTCATAATCACATTTAATCACTGAAGAAATAAGATGAGAGTCAATAAAGAAATAATCAATTCTTTCTTTCTTTTTCTTTTTAAATCTTTTTATTGAGTAAGTATACAAAAAAGGTAAGCCATATAAACATTAATACAATGTTAAAGTATAATAAAATTCCAAAAGATAACAATACCAAAAAGAAAATACTACAAACAATGTAATTTAAGCATAAGGAACCAAGATAACATAATAGTATACCAAATTTTATATATATCAATGGAAAAAAAGAAAAAAAAACCCCAAAAAAAAAACCCACCGTGCAGCTAACTAAAAGCAAGGCAAAGCAATGGGCTAACTTGAAACCAAACAGAGTTAAACTTAAAATCACGTCCTCAATCCCAACCTCCATTAAAACAGTGAAAAAAAAAACAAGAAGGGTAAATATTACATTAAATGAAAATATCGAATAAAAGGTCCCCAAATCTGTTCAAATTTAAATGAAGAATCATGAAGGTTACTTCTAATTTTCTCCAAATTCAAACATAAAATCATCTGAGAAAACCAAAAAAAGGTAGTTGGAGCATTAAGCTCTTTCCAATGTTGTAAAATACATCTTTTCGCCATTAAAGTAAGAAATGCAATCATTCTACGGGCTGAAGGGGAAAGATTACTAGAAATTTTAGGTAGTCCAAAGATAGCAGTAATAGGGTGAGGAGAGATATCTATATTTAATACCTTAGAAATAATATTGAAAATATCTCTCCAAAAAGTTTCCAAAGTAGGGCAAGACCAAAACATATGAGTTAAAGAGGCTATCTGCCCCGAACATCTATCCCAGAAAGGATTAATATGCGAGTAAAAACGCGCTAACTTATCTTTGGACATATGTGCTCTATGAACCACTTTAAATTGAATTAGGGAATGTTTAGCACAAATAGAGGAAGTATTAACTAATTGTAAAATCTGCCCCCAATCATCCACAGAAATGGTAAGCCCCAATTCCTGTTCCCAATCTACCCTAATCTTATCAAATGGAGCTTTCCTAAGTTTCATAATAATATTATAAATCATAGCCGATGCACCTTTCTGACATGGATTAAGGTTAATTATCGAATCTAAAATATATATAGGAGGAAGCATTGGAAAGGAAGAAAGTATAGTACTTAGGAAATTTCTAACTTGTAAATATCTAAAAAAATGTATTCTTGATAAGTTATATTTATTAGATAATTGTTCAAAAGACATAAGGGAACCATCTAAAAATAAATCCAAAAACCGTAAAATACCCTTAGTCTTCCAAGTTTGAAAAGCGCGATCCGTAAAAGAGGGAGGAAAAAATATGTTACCTAAAATACGAATCGCTAACCCGAATTGATTAAGATCAAAACATTTTCTGAATTGAAACCAAATGCGCAAAGCATATTTAACTATCAGGTTAGAGACCTGCTTAAGGCGTTTCGAATCAAAAGGAAGAGAGGAACCTAAAATAGAACCAAGTGTATAACCCTGAACAGATTGTAATTCCAATGCTACCCATTTAGGAATAGATAGTATGTCCCGGTCAAGTAACCAAAATTTCATATGTCGAATATTAATAGCCCAATAATAAAATCTAAAGTTAGGTAATGCTAAACCTCCATCTCTCTTAGCTTTCTGTAAATGTATTTTACCCAGTCTCGGATTCTTATTCTGCCAAATAAATGAAGAAATTTTAGAGTCAACTTTATCAAAAAAAGATTTAGGAACGAAAATTGGTAATGCCTGAAACACATATAAAAATTTTGGCAAAAAAAACATCTTAACTGCATTAATACGACCAATCAAAGTTAAATATAAGGGAAACCATTTAGATGAAAGTTGAGTAATATGGTCTATTAATGGTAAAAAGTTAGTCTTAAATAAATCTTTATGTTTACAAGTAATTTTAATCCCAAGATATGAAAAGTAATTATTAATCAATTTAAATGGAAATTTATAATATAAGGGAAGATGTTTATTAATCGGAAAAAGTTCACTCTTACTAAGATTTAATTTATAACCTGAGAAAAGACCAAATTGTGCTAATAACTCTAAAACAGCAGGAATGGATCTCTCAGGATTAGAAATATATAAAAGTAAATCATCAGCATAGAGTGATAATTTATGGGACTTTAATCCCCGAGTTATCCCAGTAATATTTGAAGATTCTCGAATAGCAATTGCAAGAGGTTCTAATGCAATATCAAATAATAGGGGACTAAGAGGACAGCCTTGTCGAGTACCACGAAAGAGAGGAAAAAAAGGTGAGTTTAAAGAGTTAGTACGAACCGAGGCTACAGGGGAGTGATATAACAGTTTAATCCAGGATATAAATTTCAAGCTAAAATTAAACATTTCAAGCACCTTAAATAAATAAGGCCATTCTACTCTATCAAAAGCTTTCTCGGCATCTAAAGAAATAACACACTCAGGAACATTTTGTGAGGGAGTATAAACGATATTTAACAATGTACGAATATTATAAAAAGAGTAACGACCTTTAATAAAACCCGTTTGGTCTTCCGAAATAATAGAAGGAAGTACTTTTTCTAGTCTATTTGCTAATAACTTAGAAAAAACTTTAGAATCAACATTTAATAAAGATATTGGTCTATAAGATGCACATTGAGCAGGGTCTTTATCCTTCTTTAGTATTAAAGAAATTGATGCTCTATTAAAAGATTCCGGAAGTTTACCAAGTTTCAAAGAAGCCTCAAAAACCTTATAGAGCCAAGGAATCAATAAAGAAGCAAAACATTTATAAAATTCAACGGTAAACCCATCAGGGCCAGGAGCTTTCCCCAGATTCATAGAAAAAATAACATTCTTAATCTCATCCATTGTAATGGAAGTATCTAATAAAGAAGACATATCCTGTGAAATCTGAGGGAAGTCTAACTTATCTAAAAAATCATTCATATATTTAGAATCTCGAGGAGACTCTGATTGATATAAAGAAGAATAAAAATCACAAAAGGTTTGATTAATCCCCACATGATCCAATATCAATCGATCATTTTGGTTATAAATCTGATTGATTTGAGATTTAACATAATTAGATTTCAATTGATTAGCCAGCAGCTTGCCAATTTTATCACTGTGAACATAAAAATCACTTCTTGTTTTCTTTAATTGGTTTACAATCGAGGACGAGAGTAGTAAACTGTGTTCCATTTGAAGTTCAGTTCTTTGTTTGTATAGCTCCTCAGAAGGAGCCATAACATATTTCTTATCAATTTCTTTAATCTTGTCCACAATTGCCATCTCCTCCTGCTTCTGTTTCTTCCTCAAAGCAACGGAATACGAAATAATCTGACCCCGAATATAGGCTTTAAAAGTGTCCCAAAGAGTGTTAACCGAAATATCTTCTGTATGGTTAATTGTAAAAAAAAGCTCAATCTGTTCATTCATAAAATTAACAAAGTCCGAGTCCTGAAGCAACAGCGAATTAAAACGCCATTGTCTATTGTTTGGTATATTGGCCATAATTTTAATAGAAAGCTTAAGTGGAGCATGATCCGAAATGGTTATAGAATCATAATCACATTTAATCACTGAAGGAATGAGACGAGAATCAATGAAAAAATAATCAATTCTTGAATAGGAATGATGAACATGTGAAAAGAAGGAAAAATCTTTTTCCTGAGGATGCAGAAAACGCCAAATGTCCGTCGACCCAGAATCAGAAAGGAAAAAATTAATCAAATTTGCAGATTTATTAGGTAAAGTCCGTAAAGGAGCCGAACGGTCCAAAGCTGGAGATAAACAGGTATTAAGATCTCCGCCCCAAATCAATGAAAACTCGTTCAAATTCGGAAACTGATCAAACAATGATTTATAAAATTCCGGACAATCCATATTAGGAGCATAAACATTAACCAAAACTACTTTTTTATTAAATAGTAAACCACTAACCAATAAAAATCTACCATTCGGATCAGAGATAATATCCTGTTGTATAAAAGTAACTGAGGAATCTATAAAAATAGAGACGCCTCGAATCTTAGCATTGGAGTTCGAATGAAATTGTTGACCCTTCCAGAATTTGAAAAAACGTAGTCTGTCCCCCCTCCGTACATGGGTCTCTTGTAAAAATAAAATTTGTGCTTTAAGTCTCCGGAACACTTTAAAAACTTTTTTCCTTTTAATAGGATGATTAAGACCATTAGTATTCCAGGAGACAAAATTAATAATAGACTCCATAAATCCTAAAGTCAACCCACAACAAGGAGGATTGACAATAGGCGCGACCCACAAACCCGGAGAGGAAACAGAACATACAAAAGATACCGGGGAAAAGGACGCAACCAGTACTTCAATAATGTATATAGCCCAAAGAGAAACAAACTAAAACATGAAGCCCCTCCCACCACCCCCCACCCCAAGACCGCAAGGCAAAATCTAAAGCAGACCCGCCAGAAAGAAGCAAGCGCTAAAACTACCCCCATGACTTCCGGTATACGCTCCCTAAAAAAAAGGTATAAATATGAAAAGGATCAGCTAATTGTAAAACAGTAAAAAAATAAGTAAAAAAAAGTTAGCTCAATTAAAATACACACAGAACAGAACAAAAGCCGGAAAATATATATTAAAAAAAACCCACAATAAACCTCAAACTCATGAATAGACACAGCAACAAAAAAAATAGGATTATTAACATAAAGTGATTATAAAAAGCAAAACAGAATAAAATTTTTAAAAAAACTACAAAATTTAAGGCCGCACAGGAAATACGTAAGATGACAAAAGGGAAGTAACCACCCAGAATCCCCTGGGAAAAGAAAGAAATGACGCAGTTAAAAAGAAAGTTTAGCAGCCATATTAAGAAATCAAAAGTAAACTTTTCTGCCCAAATAGGGCACAGAAAAGTTAAAACCAACCAATTCACAGCCTCCGATCAACGGAGATAATTAAAAAAAGGGCAATTAAGATGTTGAAGATGAAAGTTGATCCAGATAACTCTGGGCATCCGATGGAGAATCAAAAAAACGAAGGGCTCCATCTGACATGCGAATCCTTAGACGTGCAGGGTACAGCAGCGCTGGTCTTAAATCCCTCTTATAGAATTCCGACATCACGGATCTGTAACGGACCCGTTGGTCCCAGATTGGTTTACTGAAATCTTCCACGAATCGGAACTTAAGATCCGAAAAATCAATGAAACCTTTAGATCGAGCGAATCGAAACAGTCTCTCCTTGTCTTGAAAATAATGAAAACGTAAAATAACATGCCTAGGTCTATCTGACCTAGACGAGTATGATGGGATTCTGTGAACACGATCCAGTAGCGGTGGTTGGTCAGGAAATACAGTAGGGAATGCATCTTTTAAAAGTTGAGAGAAATATTTCATGGGGTTGTTAGCTTCAACAGCTTCCCTCACGCCAATCATTCGTAAATTCTGCCGTCGCATTCTAGATTCCAGGTCAGAGTTTTTAAAAGTCAAAAAGTCAAGCTTCTTCTTCATTACATTAATTGTTTCTTCGATTTTCCCCATCTTAAGCTCACTTTGTTGCGCGAATTTTTGAAGATCAGATATAGCCGACTGATGTTCCGCAATACATGTTTGCATCTTATCAATTAAATCGGCAATTTTCTGGAAATTAGTTGAGATTTCCGTATGAATCAGGTCTTTAACAGAGCCTGCAATTTCCGTACGAATCATCTCCCTAACAGAGGTTGAAATTTCCCTCTGAATTAACTCCGATATCGCTTTCAAAGTCACCGGTGATTCAGTCGGGGGGAGATCCGTAGCTTTCGGTTTAACCAGAGGTTTACCATCCTTGCCGTTTTACCCGTTCTTAGACATAGCAGATCTAAGTATCATCCAATTGTCAGAGAATTCAGTTTAATTCAAAGTATTGTAAAAATTGATGCCTTAATGGTTAATTAAAGTATAGCTGACCATAGAGAAAAAAAAACTCAGAGGTAATGGAGCGAGTCAAGAACGCGACTTCACTCCATGAGCGCTACTGGAAGTCTCTCATAATCAATTCTTGAATAGGAATGGTGAACATGTGAAAAAAAAGAAAAATCTTTTTCCTGAGGATGCAAAAAACGCCAAATGTCCGTCGACCCAGAATCAGAAAGGAATGAATTAATCAAAGTTGCAGATTTATTAGGTAAGGTCCGTAGAGGAGCCGAATGATCCAAAGCTGGAGATAAACAGGTATTAAGATCTCCGCCCCAGATCAATGAAAACTCATTCAAATTCGGGAACTGATTGAATAATGATTTATAAAATTCCGGACAGTCCATATTAGGAGCATAAATATTAACCAAAACTACCTTTTTATTAAATAGTAGACCACTAACCAGTAGAAATCTACCATTCGGATCAGAAATAATATCATGTTGTATAAAAGCAACTGAGGAGTCTATAAAAATAGAGACGCCTCAAATCTTAGCGTTGGAGTTCAAATGAAACTGTTTACCCTTCCAAAATTTAAAAAAATGTAGTCTGTCCCCCCTCCACACATGGGTCTCTTGTAAAAATAAAATTTGTGCTTTAAGTCTCCGGAACACTTTAAAAACTTTTTTCCTTTTAATAGGATGATTAAGACCATTAGTATTCCAGGAGACAAAATTAATAATAGACTCCATAAACCCTAAAGTCAACCCGCAACAAGGAGGATTGACGATAGGCTCGACCCATGAACCCAGAAAGGGAACAGAACAAATAAGAGATACTGGGAAGGAGAACGCAACCAATACTTCAATAGTGCACATAGCCCAAGAAGAAAGAAACTAAAATGTGAAGCCCCTCCCACCACCCCTACCCCATGACCTCAAGGCTAAATCTAACACCGACCAGCCAGAAAGAAGCAATCACTAAAACTACCCCCATGACTTCTGGTATACGCTCCCTAAAAAAAGTGTAAATATAAAAAAGATCAGCTAGTTATAAAACAGTAAAAGAATAAAAAAAAGGTAAATCAATTAAAACCAACACTTAATGTAACAGAGAAAAAGCCAGAAAATATAAAAAAACCGCAACAAACCCCAGACCCTATGAGTAAACAAAAAAAGAAATGAAATTATTAACATAAACTAGTTATGAAAACCTACAAAAAGAAGTAGATTTAAAACCTACAACATTTAAGGCCTCAAAGGAAATACGTAGAATGACGGTGAGGGAATAACCACCCAGAATCCCCTGGGAAAAAGAAAGGAATGACGCAGATAGAAAGAAAGTTTAGCAACCATATTAATTAATCAAAAATAAACTTTTCTGCCCATATAAGGCAAAAAAAAATTAAGACTGACAAATTCACAACCTCCGATCAAACGGAGATAGTTAAAAATTACGATTAAGATGTTGAAGGTGAAAATTGATCCAGATAACTCTGGGCATCCGATGGAGATTCAAAAAACCGGAGGGCTCCATCCAACGTACGAATGCTAAGATGTGCAGGGTAAAGTAGCGCTGGTTTTACATCCATCTTGTAGAGTTCCGACATCACAGATCTGTAACGAACCTGTTGATCCCGAATTGGTTAACTGAAATCCTCCACGAATTGGAACTTAAGATCCAAAAAATCAATGTAACCTTTAGATCGAATGAAACGAAACAGTTTCTCCTTGTCTTGAAAGTAATGAAAGCGTAAGATGACATGTCGAGGTTTATCTGACTTAGTCGAGTATGATGGAACTCTGTGAACACGATCCAATAACAGTGGTTGGTCAGGAAATACAGTAGGAAATGCATCTTTTAAAAGTTGAGAAAAATACTTCATAGGGTTATCAGATTCAACAGATTCACGCACCCCAATCATCCGAAGATTCTGCCGTCGCATTCTGGATTCTAAGTCAGAGTTTTTAAAGGTCAGAAAGTCAAGTTTCTTCTTCATTACATTAATTGTTTCTTCGATTTTCTCCATCTTGAGTTCATTTTGTTGCGTGGATTTTTGAAGATCAGATATAGCCGACTGATGTTCTGTAATAGATGTTTGTATCTTATTGATTGAATTGGCAACTTTCTGGAAATAAATTGAAATTTCCGCACGAATCAGCTTCGTAACAGAGGTTGAAATTTCCCTTTGAATTAGCTCCGATATAGCTTTCAAAGTCACCGGTGATTCAGTCAGAGGAAAATCGGTACCTTTCGGTCTAACCGGAGGTTTGTCGTCCGTCCCGTTTTTTCCATTCTTAGACATAGCAGAGTCGATGCCTTAATGGTTAATTAAAATATAGCTGATCATAAGAAGAAAAACTCAGAGGTAATGGAGCGAGTCAAGAACACGACTTCACTCCATGAGCTCTACCGGAGGTCTCCTGTCATTCATTCTTTGGGGCACTCCTCTTTTCGTGGATGTTTGCGAATGTAATGGCTTCTTTGTAATGTTTCACTAAGGCTAATGTAATGGATTCTGTGTAATGTTAATTGCTGAGGTAATGGTTTCTCTGTAGCAGAAATGTTTGGGTTATGGCTGGATATTATTATGCACGTTAGCCAATCAGGATTATGTTGCCCTGTCTGGAAGCTGTTGGTTTCACGGGCTTTTGCCAGAAGGCGCGATGGGAATGGAGAGATGCAGTAGGCCGCCCAACAGGGTGGACTCCGAGCGGGAGTTCGGAGGTCAGCGACACTTGGAGGAGATCGAATGGTGGACAGAAGATCTTGCTGAGTGAGCTCCAATGAGTGTGCACAGACTGCTTAATAAGATTGGTGCTCTTTTTCTATTATATTTGTTTCTCTACTAACCACATAGTCAAAGTAAGAGTTATAAAGCTTAATCATTTAATCACCTATTGTGTACTGTTTGTTATTTCAGGTACTGATTTGTAACAGGGGACACATCACGCAGCATCCACCCAAACGCGATTTCTTAAGTTTAGCCGGGCAAGGGGGTGATCACCCCCGAGATCAAGCTGCTAGGCGAAGTGAATGTTACACAAAGAAAAAGAATTTCAGGATATATTATTGTATACATTTCTCTGACATTAAATGTACCAATTGAATCCTCCCTGTCTCTGTAACAGCCCTCCAACTCTTATTGACCTTCCTGTCTCTCTAACGCCTTACCAGCTCCATAGACCTCCCTGTCTCTCTGGTAATCTCCACACACTATAATCCTCCCTGTCTCTGGAACCCCACCAGACCTCGCTGTCACTGTAAACCTCTCCAACCCCTATAGACCTCCCTGTCCCTGTAAACCCCTGCAACTCCTTTAGACCTCCCTGTCACTGTATACCCCTCCAAACCCCAGAATCACCATCTCAGTAACCCCCTCCAGTCCACATAGACCTCGCTGTCACTGTATACCCCTCCAACCCCCAGAATTGCCATCTCAGTAACCCTCTCCAACCCCAATAGTCCTCCCTTTCTCTGTCACCCATTCCAACCCCTCTAGACCTCCCTGTCTGTGTAAGACCCTCCAGTCCCATAGACCACTCTGGTTCTGTAACACTCTCCAGACCATAAAGACATCCCTGTCTCTGCAACCCAATCCAAAATCAATTGACCTCCCCGTCTTTGTCACCCTTCCAAGCCTTAGAGACCTCCCTGTCTCTTAACCCTGTGTTAACCCCAAAAGACCTCCCTGTCTCTGTAACAACCTCCAGACCTTTTTTCCCTCCATCTTTATAACCCCCTCCAAACCATATAGACCTTCCTGTCTCTGTAATACTCTCCAATCCTAATAGAATTCCCTGTTTCTGTAGAACCATTCAACCACTTTAGATCTCCCTGTCACTCTAAACCCCACCAATCCCTATAGGCCTCCCTGTCTCTCTAACATACTCCAACCCCTATAGACCCCCCAGTCTCTGCAAACCCTATCCAAACACTATAGACCTTCCTGTCACTGTAACAGGAGTCCTCCAACCCCTATGGACCTCCAGCTCTGAACACCCCTCCAACCTCTATAGAATTTCCTGTTTCTGTGACCATTTCCAGACCCAAGAGACGTTCCTGTCTCTACAACCCCTTTAGACCTCCCTCTCTGTAAACCCACTACAATCCCCATTTCTAACAGTCCCCAGATCCGATAGACCCTCCCCCATCTGTAACAGCCTCTAGACCCGATATTACTCCATGCCTCTGTAACTCCCTCCAACCCCAATAGAACTCCCTGTCTCTGTGACACCCCTCCAACCCCTATAGACGATCCTGGCTCTGTAACAGTCTCCAGACCCGAGAGACCTCCCTGTCCCTATAACCCCAATCAAACCCTTCAGACCTCCCTTTCTGTAACCCCACTCCAACCCCTATAGGCCTTTATGTCTCTGTGAGTCTCCAGACCCTCTTGACTTCCCTTTATCTATAACCTGTCCAGCACCTTTAGACCTCCCTGTCTCTAAAGAGGTTGGAGGAGGCCACAGCGACTGGGATCCCAACATGTATAGGAATCCCAGTCTCTGTAGCCTCCTTGAATCCTTTTAGCCCTCCCTGTTTCTGTAACCCCCTTCAACTTCTAAAGAATTCCTTGTCTCTCTAACTCCATCAGACCACTATTGATCCCCATATTTCTGCATCCTGTTCCAACCCCAAAAGACCTCCCTGTCTCTGTAACCACTTACAGACCATATAGACCTCCCTGTCTCTGTAACTACTTACAGACCATATAGACCTCCCTGTCTCTGTAACTCCCTCCAACCACTATGGACCTTCCTATCTCCGGAAACTCCTCCAGACCCAATAGACCTCGCTGTCTCTGAAAGAACCTCCAACCTTTACTACCTCCCTGTTTCTGTAAAAGCCTTCAACCCCAAAAGACCTTCTCATCTCTGCTTCCCCCTCCAAGCTCCATAGGCCTTCCTGTCTCTGAGATAGTTTCCAGATCCTATAATCCTCCCTGTCTCTGGAACCCCACCAGATCATATAGACCATAGTCTCTGCAAACCCCTCCAACCCCTGTTTCTAGAACTCCATTTGTACCCCTTTAAACCTTCCTCTCTGTAATCCCACTCTATAGACTGCCCTGTCTCTGGAAACCACTCCAATTCTATAGACCTCCCCCTCTCTGTAACATCCCTTCAACCGCTATAGACTGAGTCCGTGAGTCTCCAGACCCTTTGGATTTTCCTTTCTTTATGAATCCCATCAACCCCTTTAAACCTCCTTGTCTCTGTAACAGCCTCCAATCCCTATAAACCACCTCATCCATGGAACCTCTGTAACCCTCCTTGTAAACACCTCCTATCTCTATAAACTACCCTATCTCAGTAACAGTCTACAACCTCCAATGCCTATAGACCTCCCTGTCTCTGTAACCCCCTCCAACACCTTTTCACTTTCCTGTCTCTGTAACCACTTCCAGACCCTATCGACCTCCGTCTCAGTAACCATCTACAACACTAACCCTGTCGACATACCTCTCTCTGTAACAGTCTATAACTCCAATAGACCTCCCTGATTCTGTAATTCCCTCCAACCCCTATAGTCCTCCATGTGTCTGTAACCCCATTCAACCCCGATAGACCTCTGTGTCACAGTAACTCCCTTCAACCCTTATAGACCTCCCTGTCTCTGCAATCCCCTCCAACCCTTTAGATCTCCCTGTCTCTGTAACAATCTCCACACCCTATAGACCACCTCTCTCTACAATCCCCTCCAAAACCTTTAGGGCACTCTGTCTTTGTAACTCCCTCCAACTCCTATAAACCTCCTTGTCTGTGGAACCACCCTAGAGATCTTCTCATCTTTGTAAGCTCATTCTATTTCTATAGACCTCCCCATCTTTGTAACCACCTCCAACCCCTGTAGAATTCCCTGTCTCTGGAACCCACTCCAACCCTTATAGAATTCCCTGTCTCTGGAATCCACTCCAACCCCTATAGAATTCCCTGTCTCTGGAACCCACTCCAACCCCTATAGAATTCCCTGTCTCTGGAACCCACTCCAACCCCTATAGAATTTCCTGTCCCTGGAACTCACTCCAACCCCTATAGAATTCCCTGTCTCTGTAAACCCTCCCTTCAAAAACTTCATACCTCCCTGACTCAGTAATCCCCTCCAACCCATATAGACCTCTCCGTCTCAGGAAACCCCTCTAACCCCAATAGAACTCCTGTCTCTGTAACAGTCTGCAGCCCCTGTAGTTCTCCATGTCTCAGTAACCTACTCCAACCCCTATAAACTTCCTTGTCTGTGTAACCCCCTGTAATGCCAATAAATCTCCTGCATCTGTAAACCACTCCAACCCCTACAGACCTTACTGTCTCTCTGACCAGCTCCAACCTCCCTGTCTCTATAACGTACTCCAAACTGATGAATTCTCCTCCTCGGGAAAAGGGGGTTCAATGAAGGGTCTAAGGAATGTAGAGCCAGACAGTCTTCCTCATCGTATTCCGGATCACTGGTCCTCTTGTGTCGGGAAGCTCGGACCTCTGGCTAACTGGAGAGCCACGTCACCCGGATAGTATTTTTCCCTCTCCCGGTGGAGGTAATGCTGCCTCTACTTGTTTCTTGCTTATCTGAATGCCTCCACAAGGCCTTCACTGCTTCAATAGTCTTTTCATCTGTCCATATCGGAGGGGTGTTACCTCCTCCCAGTGGGGGATGGGAGCCAGCAGGAATGGGGTGCCCAATTGGAACTTCGAACTGAGTCAATTTAGTTGTTCGGAAGGCCTGATTTTGTAAGGTGTACAGGACAATAGGCAGTGCCTCGGGCCATTTTAACCAACATATGTCTTTGTACCTGTTCATTCATTCCACCAGCCCAGGGGACTGGGGTTGATATGGGAGGTGGAATTCCCAGCCGAAACCCAGAGCCTAACTCAAATGTTTCAAATGTACATTTAGTGTCAGAGAAATGTATAAATTATACTTCCTGAAATGCTTTTCCTTCACAACCATCCACGAAAACAGAGGAGTGCTCCCAAAGAATGAACAACAGTTAAATGTTAGAACCCCAAAGTCCCACCCAGCTTCCCTCCCTCCTGCAGGTAAGAGGCAGCAAGCAATAATCCCCTCTCCCCCCACCAGCAAAAAAAAAGCATCGGCACCCACCACTGAGCACTCAAGCGTGAGAAAAGCCACAACAAAGACACAGACTTGCAGTACTCCAAAGGCTACTGGTTCACCCACTATTCGACATACCACAGGCTCTCTCTCTCCCTAATAACTCAATTCCCTAATCAACTTCTAGTAAAATGCATGACCCTGTTCCTATGGATTTGGCAAGGGTCTCCAAAATGGGGAATGGTATCTTCAATAAGGGTATTGACCACAATTCTGGTATCATATTTCTGGGTTGGAAAGGCCTCCATCCACTTATCAACTATTACTAACAAATATTTAAACCCTCCCTCCACTCCACCTGTAGGTTGGCGAGAGGAGTCTCTGCCAGGGGCATGTGGACTAATGTAGAAGGTGATTTCCCTCTATTATATGTTCGGCAAATTTTACAACCTTGTACCCTGTGCTCAGCCACTGCTCACCCAGTACAGACCACTGTTTTGATACTTGATGTATCACACTTCCTTTTCCTACAAGCCCTCTTCCGTAGCTCATGTGAACAAGGATGTGTGGGAGACTCTGGGGACAAACTGGCTGCCCATCAGAGTGGCGCCACACACTGTGGGAGTCGGGAACACACTTAGCATTTTCCTGCGGTGGGGCAGATCTTTGGGTCGCTACTAGGTCCTCTAGAGTGGGCTGCGAGGGAGGTGTAATTTTACACGCTGCTTGGCTGCAGTAGCTGCTGCCATGTTGCCCTATGTTACGGGATCTGTGGCACCCAGTGTGGGCGTCACACTTGATTATTGCTGAACTATTTGGCAGCTGCACCGCTTGTAGCAGGTTCACCATCAAACTGGCGTGTTGTATAGGCTTCCCAGATGAAGTAATAAATTCCCTATTTTTTCACAGGGTCCCGAAGTCATGTAATACCCCACAGGCATAACGAGAGTCAATATAGATATTGATAGCCCTCCCAGTGGCGAAGATACAAGCTCGGATTAACGCACAGAGCTCTCCTGCCTCAGCGGATGTGCCTAGAGAGACGGCAGGCGTTACTACCTCGACTACATTCAGGCAATCATGGGGTTCGGGAGGACCAGGAAGAGGCATTAAAGTGGAAGGATTTAGGGCTGGTGCTCTTTGAAAAGAGAGGTTAGGTTCACAGAGCAACATCACTTCTCAGCCGGTTCGGCGAGCTGAGTCAAATGCTGTGTTGTTGCTGAGTTGAGGGGTGGCAGCACTGAGTGGGGAGTCAGAATGGTGCAACCATGATCTAACACCAATGGCAACCATGATCTAACACCAATGGCCTTTCCCACCATAATGGCAGTGGTGGCCACAGCACGGAGGTAGCTCGGCATGCCGTGGGCCTCAAGGGGCGAAAGGGTCGAATAGTCGGCTACAGACCATCAAAGTCCACCATGTTCATGGGTCAAGACAGCACAAGCAAACCCCTCCTTTTCATTCCTAAACTTCAGGAAGGGATTATTATAGTTTGGCAGTCCTAGTGTGGGAGCCTGCGTCAAAGTTTCTGTCAGAGCGGTGAAGGCCTATTCCATTTCCTCCGTCCAGTGCAGTGGATGATTTTGGGCGCAGTTTGTATCAAAGCCTCTTGAAGGGTCTTGTTGTAGATCCTGTATTCAGGGACCCAGCGCCTGCAATAGTTTGTCATGCCCAGAAAGGTCATCACCTGCTTCTTGGTGGAAGGCTTAGAAGCCTGTGTGATGGCAGAATACGTTTGGGACCTAAACTTCACGTGCCCTCCTGCAACATCTACTCCAAGTAGGTGACAATTGTTTGGCAGTAGTGTAATTTAGACAGAGAGGCTTGATGACGCTTCGCGGCCAGGTGGTTCAAGTGTGATAGAGACCTTTCTACAGGCGGCGAGAGTTTGAGAAGCGAGTAGCAAGTCGCTGGCATAGTGTGACAGATCGCTCTCTCCAGAGAGGGGTACATCAGCCAGATCATCTCTGACTACAGCGGCGTAGACAGAGGGCTTTCCGTGTAGCCCTGAGCAAATCGAGTCCATGTATATTGTTGGCCATAAAGGCAATGAGGTACTGGCTTTCTTTGTGTAGGGGAATGGAGAAGGCAGAGCACATCGACCACAGTGTACAGTGACTTTGGGAGTGAATGGGGGCCAGTATAACATTGATATCCAGCACCACAGGCGAAATCGGTGGCACGATTTGATTAATGGCCCCTAGGTCCTTGGATGAACTGCCATTCCTCAGGTCTTCCCAGGACTGGCAAAATGGTTGTGTTGCACAGGCTCGGAGTGTGCTGAAGAACCACACACTGTAGCAGGGTCTAAATCAATGGCCTGATGCCCTGCAGGGAGTCTGGGGATAGTTGGTACTGTTGGATAGAGGGTAGGTGGCTGGTCTGTTACAGAGTCACCCGGTGGGGTGGGCAGGGGGTAGGGGTCACAGTCTTGACAAGACCTACGTGATTTTTATGTTGAGTCTATAATCTGGGTTCACTCGGTGGATTTCGGCAGGTCCTGACCATTGGGGTCGGGATGGGATGACCATGTCCTGAATGTTGGGGTTGGGATGGGGATGACCATGCCCTGACCATTGGGGTTGGGATGGGGATGACCATGTCCTCAACATTGGAGTTATGGTGGGGATGACCATGTCCTCAACATTGGAGTTATGGTGGGGATGACCATGTCCTGACCATTGGGGTAGGAATGGGGGATGAACACGACCTGACCATTGGGGTTGGGATGGGGATGACCATGTCCCAACCATTAAGGTTGGGGTGGGGATGAGCATGTCCTGACTACTGGGGTTCTGGCAGGGGATGACCATGTACTCAACATTGGGGTTCTGGTGGGGGATGACTGTGTACTGACCACTGGGGTTCAGGTGGGGGATGACCATGTCCTGACCATTTGGGTTCTGGCAGGGGATGACCATGTACTCAACATTGGTGTTCTGGCAGGGGATGACCATGTCTTGACCATTGGGGTTGGGGTGTTGATGACCATGGCCTGACCATTGGGGATGGGGTTGGTGTTGACCATGTACTGACCACTGGGGTTCTGGTGGGGGATGACTATGTCCCAACCATTGGGTTTGGGGAGGGGATGACCATACCCTGACCATTGGGGTTCTGGCAGGGTGTGACCGTGTCCTCACCATTGGAGTTGTGGTGGGGATGTCTGTGTCCAGACCACTGGGATGGGGGCGGGGATGACCATGTTCTGACCATTAGGATAGGGATGGGGGAAGGGCACGACCTGACCATTGGGGTTCTGGCAGGGGATGACCATGGATTGACCATTGGTGTTGTGGCGGGGATGACCATGTCATGACCATTGGGCTTTAGGGGGGGATGGCCATGACCTGACCATTGGGGTTGCGGTGGGGATGACCATGTACTAACCATTGGGGTTGTGGTGGGTGTTGACCATGCCCTGACCATTGGGGTTGTGACGTGGATGACCATTTCCTAACCATTAGGGTTGGGGCGTGGATGACTTTTACTGACCATTGGGATTGTGGCAGTGTTGACCATGTCCCAACCATTGGGATTGTGATGGGGATGACCATGTCCTGACCATTGGGGTTGTGATGGGGATGCCCATGTCATGACCATTGGGTACTGCGGGGGGATGACCATCTCCTGACCATTGGGGTTTAGGGGAGGATTGCCATGAACTGACCATTGGGGTTGGGGTGGGGATGACCATGTACTGACCATTGGGATTGGGGTGGGTGTTGACCATGCCCTGACCATTGGGGTTGTGACGTGGATGACCATTTCCTAACCATTGGTGTTGGGATTGGGATGACCATGTACTGACAATTGTGGTTGGGCTGGGAGGACCATGTCCTGACCATTGGGGTTGGAGCAGGGGATGACCTTGTCCTGACCATTGTGGTTGGGGCAGGGGATGACCATGTCCTGACCATTGGGGTTGGGGCAGGGGATGACAGTGTCCCGACCATTCGGTACTAGCGGAGGATGACCATGTCCTGACCGTTGGGTTTGGGATGGGGATGACCATGTACTGACAATTGTGGTTGGGCTGGGGAGGACCATGTCCTGACCATTGGGGTTCTAGTGGGGGATGACCATGTCCCGACCATTGGGGTTGGGGCAGGCGATGACCATGTCCAGACCATTGGGGTAGGGATGGGGGTGACCATGACCTGACCATTGGGATGGGGATGGGGATAACCATGTCCCGACCATTAGGGTTGGGGTGGGGATGACAATGTCCTGACAATTTGGGTTCTGGCAGGGGTTGACCGTGTACTGAACATTGGGGTTCTGGTGGGGGATGACCGTGTACTGACCACTGGGGTTCTGGTGGGGGATGACCATGTCCTGACAATTGTTGTTCTGGCAGGGGATGACCAATGTCTTGACCATTCAGGTTGTGACGGGGATGACCATGGTTTGGGGTTGTGGCGGGGATGACTATGTCCTGATCAATTGGGGTTTAAGTGGGAATGACCATGGCCTGACCATTGGGGTTGGGGTGGGGATGACCATGTTCTTCCTTTTGGGGTTGGGTTCGGTGTTGTCCATGTAATGACCATTGGTGTTGTGAAGTGGATGACCATGTGCTAACCATTGGGATTGGGACGTGGATGACCATTACTGACCATTGGGTTTGTGACGAGGCTGAACATGTCCCAACTATTGGGATTGTGACAGGATTACCATGTCCTGACTATTGGGTACTGGCGGGGCATTACCATGTCCTAACCGTTGGGTTTGGGGTGGGGATCACCATGTACTGACAATTGTGGTTGGGCTGGGGAGACCATGTCCTGACCATTGGGGTTGGGGCAGGGAATAACCATGTCATGACCATTGGGGTTGGGGCAGGGGATGACCATGTCCTAACCATTTGGGTTCTGGCAGGGGATGACCGTGTACTCAACATTGGGGTTCTGGTGGGGGACGACCGTGTACTGACCACTGGGGTTCCAGTGGGGGATGACAATGTCCCGACCATTGTTTTTCTGGCAGAGGATGACCATGCCTTGACCACTGAGGTTGTGACCAGGATGACCATCTTTTGACCATTTGGGTTGTGGCAGGGATGACCATGTCCTGATCATTGGGGTTTAGGTGGGAATGACCATGGACTGACCATTGGGGTTGGGGAGGGGATGACCATATCCTGACTATTGGGGATGGGATGCTTGTTGACCATGTACTGACCACTGCGGTTCTGTTGGGGGATGACCATGTCCCAACCATAGGGATAGGGGGAAGACGACGACCTGACCATTGGGGTTGTGACAGGGATGACAATGGATTGAGCATTGGCGTTGTGGCGGGCATGACCATCTCCTGACCATTGGGGTTTAGGGGAGGATGGCCATGAACTGACCATTGGGGTTGGGGTGGGGATGACCATGTACTGACCATTGGGATTGGGGTGGGTGTTGACCATGCCCTGACCATTGGGGTTGTGACGTGGATGACCATTTCCTAACCATTGGTGTTGGGATTGGGATGACCATGTACTGACAATTGTGGTTGGGCTGGGGAGACCATGTCCTGACCATTGGGGTTGGGGCAGGGGATAACCCGGTCCTGACAATTGTGGTTGGGGCGGGGATGACCATGTCCTGAACATTTGGATTCTGGCAGGCGATGACCATGTCTTGACCATTTGGGTTGTGACGGGGATGACCATGGTTTGGGGTTGTGGCGGGGATGACTATGTCCTGACCAATTGGGGTTTAGGTGGGGATGACCATGGCCTGACCATTGGGGTTGGGGTGGGAATGACCATGTACTTCCTTTTGGGGTTGGGTTTGGTGTTGGCCATGTAATGACCATTGGTGTTGTGAGGTGGATGACCATGTGCTAACCATTGGGATTGGGACGTGGATGACCATTACTGTACATTGGGTTTGTGACGAGGATGAACATGTCCCAACCATTGGGATTGTGACAGGATTGACCATGTCCTGACTATTGGGTACTGGCGGGGCATTACCATGTCCTAACCGTTGGGTTTGGGGTGGGGATCACCATGTACTGACAATTGTGGTTGGGCTGGGGAGACCATGTCCTGACCATTGGGGTTGGGGCAGGGAATAACCATGTCATGACCATTGGGGTTGGGGCAGGGGTTGACCATGTCCTAACCATTTGGGTTCTGGCAGGGGATGACCGTGTACTCAACATTGGGGTTCTGGTGGGGGACGACCGTGTACTGACCACTGGGGTTCCGGTGGGGGATGACAATGTCCCAACCATTGTTTTTCTGGCAGGGGATGACCATGCCTTGACCACTGAGGTTGTGACCAGGATGGCCATCACTTGACCATTTGGGTTGTGGCGGGGATGACCATGTCCTGATCATTGGGGTTTAGGTGGGAATGACCATGGACTGACCATTGGGGTTGTGACGTGGATGACCATTTCCTAACCCTTGGTGTTGGGATTGGGATGACAATTGTGGTTGGGCTGGGGAGAACTTGTCCTGACCATTGGGGTTGGGGCAGGGGATGACCATGTCCTGACCACTGGGGTTGGGGCAGGGGATGACAGTGTCCCGACCATTCGGTACTAGCGGAGGATGACCATGTCCTGACCGTTGGGTTTGGGATGGGGATGACCATGTACTGACAATTGTGGTTGGGCTGGGGAGGACCATATCCTGACCATTGGGGTTCTAGTGGGGGATGACCATGTCCCGACCATTGGGGTTGGGGCAGGCGATGATCATGTCCAGACCATTGGGGTAGGGATGGGGGTGACCATGTCCCGACCATTAGGGTTGGGGTGGGGATGACAATGTCCTGACCATTTGGGTTCTGGCAGGGGTTGACCGTGTACTGAACATTGGGGTTCTGGTGGGGGATGACCGTGTAGTGACCACTGGGGTTCTGGTGGGGGATGATCATGTCCTGACAATTGTTGTTCTGGCAGGGGATGACCAATGTCTTGACCATTCAGGTTGTGACGGGGATGACCATGGTTTGGGGTTGTGGCAGGGATGACTATGTCCTGATCATTGGGGTTTAGGTGGGAATGACCATGGACTGACCATTGGGGTTGGGAAGGGGATGACCATATCCAGACCATTGGGGATGGGATGCTTGTTGACCATGTACTGACCACTGCGGTTCTGTTGGGGGATGACCATGTCCCAACCATAGGGATAGGGGGAAGACGACGACCTGACCATTGGGGTTGTGACAGGGATGACAATGGATTGAGCATTGGCGTTGTGGCAGGGATGACCATCTCCTGACCATTGGGGTTTAGGGGAGGATGGCCATGAACTGACCATTGGGGTTGGGGTGGGTGTTGACCATGCCCTGACCATTGGGGTTGTGACGTGGATGACCATTTCCTAACCATTGTTGTTGGGATTGGGATGACCATGTACTGACAATTGTGGTTGGGCTGGGGAGACCACGCCCTGACCATCGGGGTTGGGGCAGGGGATGACCATGTACTGAGCACTGGGGTTGGGGCAGGGGTTGACAGTCTCCTGAACATTGGGGTTTGGGCAGGGATGACCGTGTCCCGATCATTGGGTACTGTTGGAGGATCACGATGTTCTGACCGTTGGGTTTGGGATGGAGATGACCATGTCCTGACAATTGTGGTTGGGCTGGGGAGTCCATTTCCTGACCATTGGGGTTGGGGCAGGGGATGACCATGTCCCGACCATTGGGGTTGGGGCGGGGATGACCATTTCCCGACCATTGGGGTTGGGTCAGGAATGAACATGTCCTGACCATTGGGGTTCTGGCAGGGGATTCCCCAGTCCTGAACATTAGGGTTCTGGTGGGTTATGACCGTGTACTGACCATTGGAGTTGTGACGAGGATGACCATGGCCTGACCATTGGGGTTGGGGCAGGGGATAACCATGTCCCAACCATTGGGTTTGGGGCTGGGATGACCATTTCCCGACCATTGGTGTTGGGTCAGGAATGAACATGTCCTGACCATTGGGGTTCCGGCAGAGGATTCCACAGTCCTGAACATTGGGGTTCTGGTGGGGGATTACCGTGTACTGAACATTGGGGTTGTGACGGGGATGACCATGGCCTGACCATTGGGGTTGGAGTGGGGATGACCAAGTCCCGACCATTGGGGACGGGGCAGGGGATGAGCATCTACTGAGCATTGGGGTTGGGGCAGGGGTTGTCAGTCTCCTGACCATTGGGGTTGGGTCAGGAATGAACATCTCCTGACCACTGGGGTTCCGGCAGGGGATTTCCCAGTCCTGACCATTGTGGTTGGGGTGGGGATAACCATGTCCTGAACATTCGGGTTCTTGCAGGGGATGGCCGTGTACTCAACACTGGGGATCTGGTGGGGGACGACAATGTCCCGACCATTGGTGTTCTGGCAGGGGATGACCATGTCTTCACCATTGGGGCTGTGGCGGGGATGACCATGGCTTGACCATTGGGGTTCTGGCGGTGATGACTATGTCCTGACCAATTGGGGATTAGGTGGGGATGACCATGGCCTGACCATTGGGGTTGAGGTGGGTGTTGACCATGTCCTGACCATTGTGGTTCTGACGTGAACGTCCATGTCCTAACCATTTGGACTGGGGCGTAGATGTCCATTACTGACCATTGGGGTTGTGATGAGGATGACATTTCCCAACCATTGTGATTGTAACGGGATTGACCATGTCCTGACCATTGGGTACTGGCGGGGGATGACCATGTACTGACCGTGGAGTTTGGGATGGGGATCACCATGTACTGAGATTGTGGTTGCGCTGGGGAGACCATGTCCTGACCATTGTGGTTAGGGTGGGGATGACCATGTCCCGACCACTGGGGTTGGGGCGGGGATGACCATTTCCCGACCATTGGGGTTGGGGCGGGGATGACCATTTCCCGACCATTGGGGTTCTGGTGAGGGACGACCGTGTATTCACCATTGGGGTTCTGGTGGGGGATGACTGTGTACTGACCATTGGGGTTGTGACGGGGATGACCATGGCCTGACATTGGGATTGGGGTGGGGATGACCATGTCCCGACCATTGGGGTTATGGCAGGGGATGAGCACGTATTGAGCATTGGGGTTGGGGCAGGGGTTGACAGTCTCCTGACCATTGGGGTTGGGTCAGGAATGAACATGTCCTGACCATTGGGGTTCCGGCAGGGGATTCCCCAGTCCTGACCATTGTGGTTGGGGTGGGGATGACCATGTCCGGAACATTTGGGTTCTGGCAGGGGATGACCGTGTACTCAACACTGGGGTTCTGGTGGGGGACGACCATGAATGTCTCGACCATTGGTGTTCTGGCAGGGGATGACCATGTCTTCACCATTGGGGTTGTGGCGGGGATGACCATGGCTTGACCATTGGGGTTGTGCCGGGGATAACTATGTCCTGACCAATAGGGGATTAGGTGGGGATGACCATGGCCTGACCATTGGGGTTTGGGTGGGGATGACCATGTACTGACAATTGTGGTTGGGCTGGTGAGACCACGTCCTGACCATTGGGGTTTGGGCCGGGATGACCGTGTCCCGATCATTGGGTACTTTTGGAGGATCACGATTTTCTGACCGTTGGGTTTGGGATGGGGATGACCATGTACTGACAATTGTGGTTGGGCTGGGTAGACCATGTCCCGACAATTGTGGTTGGGCTGGGGAGACCATGTCCTGACCATTGGGGTTGGGGCAGGGGATGACCATGTCCCGACCATTGGGGTTGGGGCGGGGATGACCATTTCTCGACCATTGGGGTTGGGTCAGGAATGAACATGTCCTAACCATTGGGGTTCTGGCAGGGGATTCCCCAGTCCTGACCATTGTGGTTGGGGTGGGGATGACCACGTGCTAAACATTTGAGTTCTGGCAGGGGATGACAGTGTACTCAACACTGGGGTTCTGGTGGGGGACGACCATGTCCCGACCATTGGTGTTCTGGCAGGGAATGACCATGTCTTCACTATTGGGGTTGTGGCAGGGATGACCATGGCTTGACCATTGGGGTTGTGCCGAGGATGACTATGTCCTGACCAATTGGGGATTAGGTGGGGATGACCATGGCCTGACCATTGGGGTTGGGGTGGGGATGACCATGTACTGACCATTGGGGATGGGGTGGGTGTTGACCATGTACTGACCACTGGGGTTCTGGTGGGGGATGACTATGTCCCAACGATTGGGTTTGGTGAGGGAATGACCATATCCTGTCCATTGGCGTTCTGGCAGGGTGTGACCATGTCCTCACCATTGGATTTGTGGTGGAGATGACCATGTCCTGACCATTGGGATAGGAATGGGGGAAGACCACGACCTGACCATTGTGGTTGGGATGAGGATGACCATGTCCTGACCATTGGGGTTCTGGCAGGGGATAACCGTGTACTTAACATTGGGGTTCTGGTGGGGGATGACCATGTCCCGACCATTAGTGTTCTGGAAGGGGATGACCATGTCTTGACCATTGAAGTTGTGACGGGGATAACCACGTCCTGACCATTGGGGTTTAGGGGGGGATGACCATTGCCTGACATTTGGGGTTGGGGTGGGGATGACCATGTACTAACCATTGGGGTGGGGTGGGTGTTGACCATGCCCTGACCACTGGGGTTGTGACTTGGATGACCAATTCCTAACCATTGGGGTTGGGGCGTGGGTGAGCATTGCTGATCATTGGGGTTCTGGCGGGGTTGACCATGTCCCAACCATTGGGATTCTGATGGGGATGACCATGCCCTAACCATTGTGGTTGTGATGGGGATACCCATGTCATGACCATTGTGGTTGCGGCGGGGATGACCGTGTCCCGACCAATGGGTACTGGCGGAGGATGACCACGTCCTGCCCTTTGTGTTTGGGATGGGGATGACCATGTACTGACAATTGTGGTTGGGCTGGTGAGACCACGTCCTTACCATTGGGGTTGGGGCAGGGGATGGCCATGTCCCGACCATTGGGGTTGGGGCAGGGGATGAGCATATACTGAGCATTGGGGTTGGGGCAGGGGTTGACAGTCTCCTGACCATTGGGGTTTGGGCGGGGATGACCGTGTCCCGATCATTGGGTACTTTTGGAGGATCACGATTTTCTGACCGTTGGGTTTGGGATGGGGATGACCATGTACTGACAATTGTGGTTGGGCTGGGTAGACCATATCCTGACAATTGTGGTTGGGCTGGGGAGACCATGTCCTGACCATTGGGGTTGGGGCAGGGGATGACCATGTCCCGACCATTGGGGTTGGGGCGGGGATGACCATTTCTCGACCATTGGGGTTGGGTCAGGAATGAACATGTCCTAACCACTGGGGTTCTGGCAGGGGATTCCCTAGTCCTGACCATTGTGGTTGGGGTGGGGATGACCACGTGCTAAACATTTGAGTTCTGGCAGGGGATGACAGTGTACTCAACACTGGGGTTCTGGTGGGGGACGACCATGTCCCGACCATTGGTGTTCTGGCAGGGGATGACCATGGCTTGACCATTGGGGTTGTGCCGAGGATGACTATGTCCTGACCAATTGGGGATTAGGTGGGGATGACCATGGCCTGACCATTGGGGTTGGGGTGGGGATGACCATGTACTGACCATTGGGGATGGGGTGGGTGTTGACCATGTACTGACCACTGGGGTTCTGGTGGGGGATGACTATGTCCCAACGATTGGGTTTGGTGAGGGAATGATCATATCCTGTCCATTGGCGTTCTGGCAGGGTGTGACCATGTCCTCACCATTGGATTTGTGGTGGAGATGACCATGTCCTGACCATTGGGATAGGGATGGGGGAAGACCACGACCTGACCATTGTGGTTGGGATGAGGATGACCATGTCCTGACCATTGGGGTTCTGGCAGGGGATAACCGTGTATTCAACATTGGGGTTCTGGTGGGAGATGACCATCTCCCGACCATTAGTGTTCTGGCAGGGGATGACCATGTCTTGACCATTGGAGTTGTGACAGGGATGACCATGTCCTGACCATTGGGGTTCTGGCAGGGGATAACCGTGTACTCAACATTAGGGTTCTGGTGGGGGATGACCATCTCCCGACCATTAGTGTTCTGGCAGGTGATCACCATGTCTTGACCATTGGAGTTGTGACAGGGATGACCATGTCCTGACAATTGGGTTTTCGGTGGGGATGACCATGGCCTGACCATTGGGGTTGTGGTGGGGATGACCATGACCTGACTATTAGGGATGGGGTGGGGATGACCATGTACTAACCATTGGTGTGGGGTGGGTGTTGACCATGCCCTGGCCATTGGGGTTAGGGCGTGGATGACCATTACTGATCATTGGGGTTCTGGTGGGGTTGAACATGTCCCAACCATTGGGATTGTGATGTGGATGACCATGCCCTAACCATTGGGGTTGGGCTGGGGAGACCACGTCCTGACCATCGGGGTTGGGGCAGGGCATGACCATGTCCCAACCTTTGGGGTTGGGGCAGGGCATGAGCATGTACTGAGCATTGGGGTTGGGGCAGGGGCTGACAGTCTCCTGACCATTGGAGTTGTGACGGGGATGACCATGTACTGACCATTGGGGATGGGGTGGGTGTTGACCATGTACTGACCATTGGGGTTCTGGTGGGGGATGACTATGTCCCAACCATTGTGTTTGGTGAGGGAATGACCATATCCTGACCATTGGCGTTCTGGCAGGGTGTGACCATGTCCTCACCATTGGAGTTGTGGTGGGGATGACCATGTCCTGACCATTGGGATAGGGATGGGGGAAGACCACGACCTGACCATCGGCGTTGGGATGGGGATGACCATGTCCTGACCATTGAGGTTCTGGCAGGGGATGACCATGTTCTCAACATTGGGGTTCTGGTGGGGGATGACCATGTCCCGACCACTGGTGTTCTGGCAGGGGATACCCATGTCATGGCCATTGTGGTTGCGGCGGGGATGACCGTGTCCTGACCATTGGGTACTGGCGGAGGATGACCATGTCCTGCCCTTTGGGTTTGGGATGGGGATGACCATGTACTGACAATTGTGGTTGGGCTGGGGAGACCACGTCCTGAACATTGGGGTTGGGGCAGGGGATGACCATGTCCCGAACATTGGGGTTGTGGTGGGGATGACCATGGCTTGACCATTGGGGTTCTGGCGGGGATGACTATGTCCTGACCAAGTGGGGATTAGGTGGGGATGACCATGGCCTGACCATTGTGGTTGTGACGTGAACGTCCATGTTCTAACCATTTGGATTGGGGCGTGGATGACCATTACTGCCCATTGGGGTTGTGACAAGGATGACTATTTCCCAACCATTGGGATTGTAACGGGATTGACCATGTCCTGACCATTGGGTACTGGCGGGAGATGACCATGTCCTGACCGTGGGGTTTGGGATGGGGTTCACCATGTACTGACAATTGTGGTTGGGCTGGGGAGACCATGTCCTGACCATTGAAGTTGGGGCGGGGACGACCATGTCCCGACCATTGGTGTTGGGGCAGAAATAACCATACCTTGACCATTGGGGTTCTGGTGGGGGATGACCGTGTACTTACCATTGGGGTTCTGGTGGGGGATGACCGTGTACTGACCATTGGGGTTGTGACGGGGATGACCATGGCCTGACCATTGGGGTTGGGGTGGGAATGACCTTGTCCCGACCATTGAGGTTGGGTCAGCGGATGAGCATGTACTGAGCATTGGGGTTGGGGTAGGGGTTGACAGTGTCCTGACCATTGGGTTTAGGTCAGGAATGAACATGTGCTGACCATCTGGGTTCCAGCAGGGGACTCCCCAGTCCTGACCATTGTGGTTGGGGTTTGGATGATGACAATTGTGGTTGGGCTGGGAGACTATGTCCTGACCATTGGGGTTCTGTCAGGGGATGACCATGTCCTGACCATTGGGGTTGGGGACGGTGATGACTATGTACCGACCATCAGTGTTGGGACGGGGATGACCATATCCTGACAATTGGTTTCTGGCACAGGATGACCGTGTCCTGACCATTGTGGTTGGGGCGGCAATGACTATGTCCTGACCATTGGGGTTAGGCAGGGGATGAGCATGTACTGAGCGTTGGGGTAGGGGCAGGGGTTGACAGTCTCCTGACCATTGGGGTTCCGGCAGGGGATTCCCCAGTCCTGACCTTTGGGGTTGGGGTGGGGATGACCATGTCGTGAAAATTTGGGCTCTGGCAGGGGATGACCGTGTACTCAACACTGGGGTTCTGGTGGGGGACGACCATGTCCCGACCATTGATGTTCTGGCAGGGGATGACCATGTTTTCACCATTGGGGTTGTGGCAGGGATGACCATGGCTTGACCATTGGGGTTGTGGCGGGGATGACAATGTCCTGACCAATTGGGGATTAGGTGCGGATGACCATGAACTGACCATTGGGGTTGTGGTCGGGATGATCATGTACTTACCATTGGGATTGGGGTGGGTGTTGACCATGTCCTGACCAATGTGGTTGCGACGTGAACGTCCATGTCCTAACCATTTGGATTGGGGCGTGGATGTCCATTACTGACCATTGGGGTTGTGATGAGGATGACCATTTCCCAACCATTGGGATTGCAACGGGATTGACCATGTCCTGACCATTGGGTACTGGCGGGGGATGACCATGTCCTGACCGTGGGGTTTGGGATGGGGATCACCATGTACTGAGAATTGTGGTTGGGCTGGGGAGACCATGTCCTGACAATTGTGGTTGGGCTGGGGAGACCATGTCCTGACCATTGGGGTTGGGGCAGGGGATGACCATCCACCGACCATTGTGGTTGGGGCGGGGATGACCATGTCCCGACCATTGGGGTTGGGGCGGGGATGACCATTTCCCGACCATTGGGGTTGGGTCAGGGATGAACATGTCCTGAACATTGGGGTTCTTGCAGGGGATTCCCCAGTCCTGAACATTGTGGTTGGGCTGGGGAGACCATGTCCTGACCATTGGGGTTCTGTCAGGAGATGACCATGTCCTGACCATTGGGTTTGGAGGCGGTGATGACTATGTACCGACCATTAGGGTTGGGACGGGGATGACCAGATCCTGACAATTGATTTCTGGCACGGCATGACCGTGTCCTGACCATTGTGGTTGGGGCGGCGATGACCATGTCCTGACCATTGGAGTTGGGGCAGGGGATGACTATGTACTGACCATTGGGGTTGGGCAGGGGATGAGCATGTACTGAGCGTTGGGGTTGGGGCAGGGGTTGACAGTCTCCTGACCATTGGGGTTGGGTCAGGAATGAACGTGCCTGACCACTGGGGTTCCAGCAGGGGATTCCCTAGTCCTGACCATTGTGGTTGGGGTGGGGATGACCATGTCCTAAACATTTGGGTTCTGGCAGGGGATGACCGTGTACTCAACACTGGGGTTCTGGTGGGGGACGACCATGCCCCGACCATTGGTGTTCTGGCAGGGATGACCATGTCTTCCCCATTGGGGTTGTGGCAGGGATGACCATGTCCTGACCATTGGGGTTTAGGTGGGGATGACCATTGCCTGACATTTGGGGTTCAGGTGGGGATGACCATGTCCTGAACATTGGGGTTCTGTCAGGGGATGACCATGACCTGACCATTGGGGTTGGGGCAGTGGATGAGCATGTACTGAGCGTTGGGGTTGGGGCAGGGGTTGACAGTCTCCTGACCATTGGGGTTGGGGCAGGGGATGACCATGTCCCGACTATTGGTGTTGGGGTGGGGATGACCATATTCTGACCATTACGGTTCCTGTGAGGGATGACCGTGTACTGACCGTTGGGGTTGTGACGGGGATGACCATGGCCTGACTATTGGGGTTGGGTTGGGTGTTCACCATGTCCTGACCACTGGGGTTGGGTGCGGAATGACTATTACTGACCACTGGAGTTGTGAAGGGGATGACCATGTTCTGACCTATGGGGTTGAGGCGGGTGATGACCATGTCCTGACCATTGGGGTTGGGGCCAAATGAGCATGTCCTGACCATTCGAGTTGTGATGGGGATGACCATATCTTAACCACTGGGGTTCTGGTGGGGTTGACCGTGTGCTCACCGTTGGGGTTCTGGTTTGGGATGACCGTGTACTAACCATTGGGGTTGTGAAGAGGATGACCAAGGTTTGACCATTGGTGTTGGGCTGGGGATGACCATGTCCTGACCATTGGGGTTCTGGTGGGGGATGACCACGTCCTGACCATTTGAGTTGTGACGGGGATAACCCTGTCCTTACCATTGGGGTTGGGATGGGGGATGACCACGACCTGACCATTTGGGTTGTGACGGGGATGACGTTCTGCCAGGGGATGACTTTGTCCCGACCATTGGTGTTGGGGCGGGGATGACCATATCCTGACCATTCGGGTTCTGCTGGAGGATGACCGTGTACTGACCATTGGGTTGTCACGGGGATGACCATGGCCTGCCTATTGGGGTTGGGGTGGGTGTTCACCATGTCCTGACCAATTGGGGATTAGGTGGGGATGACCATGGCCTGACCATTGGGGTTGGGGTCGGGATGACCAGTACTTACCATTAGGGTTGGGGTGGGTGTTCACCATGTCCTGACCAATGTGGTTGTGACGTGAACGTCCATGTCCTAACTATTTGGATTGGGGCGTGGATGTCCATTACTGACCATTGGGGTTGTGACGAGGATGACCATTTCCCAACCATTGGGATTATAACGGGACTGAACATGTCCTGACCATTGGGGTTGGGGCAGGGGATGACCATGTCCTGACCATTGGGGTTGGGGCAGGGGATGACCATGTACTGACCATTGGGTTTGGGCAGGGTTGAGCATGTACTCAGCATTGGGGTTGGGGCAGGGGTTGGCAGTCCCCTGACCATTGGGGTTGGGTCAGGAATGAACGTGTCCTGACCATTGGGGTTCTGGCAGGGGATTCCCCAGTCCTGACCATTGTGGTTGGGGTGGGGGATGACCACGTCCTGACCATTTGAGTTGTGACGGGGATAACCCTGTCCTTACCATTGGGGTTGGGATGGGGGATGACCACGACCTGACCATTTGGGTTGTGACGGGGATGACGTTCTGCCAGGGGATGACTTTGTCCCGACCATTGGTGTTGGGGCGGGGATGACCATATCCTGACCATTCGGGTTCTGCTGGAGGATGACCGTGTACTGACCATTGGGTTGTCACGGGGATGACCATGGCCTGCCTATTGGGGTTGGGGTGGGTGTTCACCATGTCCTGACCAATTGGGGATTAGGTGGGGATGACCATGGCCTGACCATTGGGGTTGGGGTCGGGATGACCAGTACTTACCATTAGGGTTGGGGTGGGTGTTCACCATGTCCTGACCAATGTGGTTGTGACGTGAACGTCCATGTCCTAACTATTTGGATTGGGGCGTGGATGTCCATTACTGACCATTGGGGTTGTGACGAGGATGACCATTTCCCAACCATTGGGATTATAACGGGACTGAACATGTCCTGACCATTGGGGTTGGGACAGGGGATGACCATGTCCTGACCATTGGGGTTGGGGCAGGGGATGACCATGTACTGACCATTGGGTTTGGGCAGGGTTGAGCATGTACTCAGCATTGGGGTTGGGGCAGGGGTTGGCAGTCCCCTGACCATTGGGGTTGGGTCAGGAATGAACGTGTCCTGACCATTGGGGTTCTGGCAGGGGATTCCCCAGTCCTGACCATTGTGGTTGGGGTGGGGATGACCATGTCCTGAACATCTGGGTTCTGGCAGGGAATGACCGTGTACTCAACACTGGGGTTCTGGTGGGGGACGACCATGCCCCGACCATTGGTGTTCTGGCAGGGGATGACCATGTCTTCACCATTGGGGTTGTGGCAGGGATGACCATGGCTTGACCATTGGGGTTGGGGTGGAGATGATCATGTACTTACCATTGGGGTTGGGGTGGGTGTTGACCATGTCCTGACCATTGTGGTTGTGACGTGAACGTCCATGTCCTAACCATTTGGATTGGGGCATGGATGTCCATTACTGACCATTGGGGTTGTGACGAGGATGACCATTTCCCAACCATTGGGATTGCAACAGGATTGACCATGTCCTGACCATTGGGTACTGGCGGGGGATGACCATGTCCTGACCGTGGGGTTTGGGATGGGGATCACCATGTACTGAGAATTGTGGTTGGGCTGGGGAGACCGTGTCCTGACAATTGGGGTTGGGGCGTGGATGACCTTGTCCCTACCATTGGGGTTGGGGCGGGGATGACCATTTCCCGACCATTGGGGTTGGGTCAGGAATGAACGTGTCCTGACCATTGGGGTACCGGCAGGGGATTCCCCAGTCCTGACCATTGTGGTTGGGGTGGGGATGACCATGTCCTGAACATTTGGGTTCTGGCAGGGGATGACCGTGTACTCAACACTGGCGTTCTGATGGGGGACGACCATGTCCCGACTATTGGTGTTCTGGCAGGGGATGACCATATCCTGACAATGGGTTTCTTACACGGCATGACCGTGTCCTGAACATTGTGGTTGGGGCGGCGATGACCATGTCCTGACAGTTGCTGCTGTGACAGGGATGACCATGTCCTAATCATTGGGGTTGGGGCGTCGATGACCATTACTGACCATTGGGGTTGTGATGAGGATGACCATTTCCCAACCATTGGGATTGTAACGGGATTGACCATGTCCTGAACATTGGGTACTGGCGGGGGATGACCATGTCCTGACCGTGGGGTTTGGGATGGGGATCACCATGTACTGAGAATTGTGGTTGGGCTGGGGAGACCGTGTCCTGACAATTGGGGTTGGGGCAGGGGATGACCAAGGCCCGACCATTGGGGTTGGGGCGTGGATGACCTTGTCCCTACCATTCGGGTTGGGGCGGGGATGACCATTTCCCGACCATTGGGGTTGGGTCAGGAATGAACGTGTCCTGACCATTGGGGTTCCGGCAGGGGATTCCCCAGTCCTGACCATTGTGGTTGGGGTTGGGATGACCATGTCCTGAACATTTGGGTTCTGGCAGGGAATGACCGTGTACTCAACACTGGGGTTCTGGTGGGGGACGACCATGCCCCAACCATTGGTGTTCTGGCAGGGGATGACCATGTCTTCACCATTGGGGTTGTGGCGGGGATGACCATGGCTTGACCATTGGGGTTGGGGTGGGGATGATCATGTACTTACCATTGGGTTGGGGTGGGTGTTGACCATGTTCTGACCATTGTGGTTGTGACGTGATCGTCCATGTCCTAACCATTTGGATTGGGGCGTGGATGTCCATTACTGACCATTGGGGTTGTGACGAGGATGACCATTTCCCAACCATTGGGATTGCAACAGGATTGACCATGTCCTGACCATTGGGTACTGGCGGGGTATGACCATGTCCTGACAGTGGGGTTTGGGATGGGGATCACCATGTACTGAGAATTGTGGTTGGGCTGGGGAGACCGTGTCCTGACAATTGGGGTTGGGGCAGGGAATGACCATGTCCCGACCATTGGGGTTGGGTCAGGAATGAACATGTCCTGACCATTGGGGTTCCGGCAGGGGATTCCCCAGTCCTGACCATTGTGGTTGGGGTGGGGATGACCATGTCCTGAACATTTGGGTTCTGGCAGGGGATGACCGTGTACTCAACACTGGCGTTCTGGTGGGGGACGACCATGTCCCGACCATTGGTGTTCTGGCAGGGGATGACCATATCCTGACAATTGGTTTCTGGCACGGGATGACCGTGCCCTGACCATTGTGGTTGGGGCGGCGATGACCATGTCCTGACCATTTGTGTTCTGGCAGGGGAAGACCGTTTACTCAACATTGCGTTTCTGGTGGGGGACGACCGTGTACTGACCACTGGGGTTCAATTGGGGAATGACCATGGCTTGACCATTGGGGTTGTGGTGGGGAGACCATGTACTGACCATTGGGGTTGGGGTGGTTGTTGACCATGTCCTGACAATTGCTGTTGTGACGGGGATGACCATGTCCCAACCATTGGGTTTGTGATGGGGATATCCATGTCCTGACTATTGCGATTGGGGCGGGGATGACCATGTGCAAACCATTCGGATTGTGGCAGGGGATGACCATGCACTGACCATTGGGGTTATGGTGGGGATGACTGTGTCCCGACCACTGGGGTTGGGGCAGGGATGACCATGTTCCGACCATTGGTGTTGGGGCGGAAATAACCATATCTGGACCATTGGGGTTCTGGTGGGGGATGATCGTGTACTCACCATTGGGGTTCTGGTTGTGGGATGACTGTGTACTGACCATTGGGGTTGTGACGGGGATGACCATGGCCTGACTATTGGGGTTGGGGTGGGGATGACCATGTCCCGACCATTGGGGTTGGGGAGCTGATGAAAATATCCTGACCATTGGGGTTCTGCCAGGGGTGACCTTGTCTCGACTATTGGTGTTGGGGCGGGGATGACCATATCCTGACCATTGGGGTTGGGTGCGGAATGACTATTACTGACCACTGGAGTTGTGAAGGGGATGACCATGTTCTGACCTATGGGGTTGAGGCGGGTAATGACCATGTCCTGACCATTAGGGTTGGCGCGGGATGAGCATGTCCTGACCATTCGAGTTGCGATGGGGATGACCATATCTTGACCACTGGGGTTCTGGTGGGGTTGACCGTGTACTCACCATTGGGGTTCTGGTTTGGGATGACCGTGTACTAACCATTGGGGTTGTGAAGAGGATGACCAAGACTTGACCATTGGTGTTGGGCTGGGGATGACCATGTCCTGACCATTGGGGTTCTGGTGGGGGATGACCACGTCCTGACCATTTGGGTTGTGACGGGGATAACCCTGTCTTTACCATTGGTGTTGGGATGGGGGATGACCACGACCTGACCATTTGGGTTGTGACGGGGTGATGTTCTGCCAGGGGATGACTTTGTCCCGACCATTGGTGTTGGGGCGGGATGACCATATCCTGACCATTCGGGTTCTGGTGGAGGATGACCGTGTACTGACCATTGGGTTGTCACGGGGATGACCAAGGCCTGACTATTCAGGTTGGGGCGGGTGTTCACCATGTCCTGACCATTGGGGTTGTGACGTGGATGACCATGTTTTGTCCATTGGGGTTGGGATGCGGAATGACTTTTACTGACCACTGGGGTTGTGAAGAGGATGACCATTTTCTGACCTATGGGGTTGGGGTGGGTGATAACCAAGTCCTGACCATTGAGGTTGGGACGGGGATGACCATGACCTGACCATTGGGGTTGCGATGGGGATGACCATGTCCTGACCTTTGGGGTTGAGGCGGGGATGACCATGTCCTGACCATTGGTTACTGGCGAAGGGATGACCATGTCCTGACCGTTGGGTTTGGGATGCGGATGACCATGTACTGACAATTGTATTTGGGCTGGGGATGACCATATCCTGACCATTCGGGTTCTGGTGGAGGATGACCGTGTACTGACCATTGGGTTGTCACGGGGATGACCATGGCCTGACTATTGGGGTTGGGGTGGGGATGACCATGTCCTGACCATTGGGCTCAGATGGGGGATGACCATGTCCTGACCATTGGTGTTGTGACGGGGATGACCAAGGCCTGACTATTCGGGTTGGGGCGGGTGTTCACCATGTCCTGACCGTTGGGGTTGTGACGTGGATGACCATGTCCTGTCCATTGGGGTTGGGGTGCAGAATGACTATTACTGACCACTGGGGTTGTGAAGAGGATGACCTTGTTCTGACCTATGGGGTTGGGGCCGGTGATGACCAAGTCCTCACCATTAGGGTTGGCGCGGGATGAGCATGTCCTGATCATTGGGGTTGGTATGGTGGATGACCATGTCCTGACCATTGTGTTGTGATGGGGATGACCATGTCCCGACCATTGGGGCTGGGATGGGGATAACCATGTCCTGACCTTTGGGGTTGGGGTGGGGATGTCTATGTCTTGACCATTGGGGTTGGGGTGGGGATGACCATGTCATGACTATTGGAGTTGTGATGGGGATGACCATGTCCCAACCATTGGGGTTGGGATGAGGATGTCATGTCCTGAACATTGTGGTTCGGATGGATGATGACCATGGCCTGACCATTGGTGTTCTGGTGGGGGATGACCACGTCCTGACCATTTGGGTTGTGACGGGGATAACCATGCCCTTACCATTGGGGTTGTGACGGGGATGATGTTCTGCCAGGGGATGATTTTGTCCCAACCATTGGTGTTGGGGCGGGGATGACCATATCCTGACCATTGGGGTTCTGGTGGGGGATGACCGTGTACTGACCATTGGGGTTGTGACGGGGATGACCATGGCCTGACTATTGGGGTTGGGGTGGTGATGACCATGTCCTGAACATTGTGGTTCGGATGGATGATGACCATGGCCTGACCACTGGTGTTCTGGTGGGGGATGACCATGTCCTGACCATTTGGGTTGTGACGGGGATAACCATGCCCTTACCATTGGGGTTGTGACGGGGATGATGTTCTGCCAGGGGATGATTTTGTCCCAACCATTGGTGTTGGGGCGGGGATGACCATATCCTGACCATTGGGGTTCTGGTGGGGGATGACCGTGTACTGACCATTGGGGTTGTGACGGGGATGACCATGGCCTGACTATTGGGGTTGGGGTGGTGATGACCATGTCCTGACCATTGGGTTCAGGTGGGGGATGACCATGTCCTGACCATTGGGTTCAGGTGGGGGATGACAATGTCCTGACCATTGGTGTTGTGACGGGAATGACCATGGCCTGACCTATGGGTTTGGGGCGGGTGATGACCAATTCCTGACTATTGGGGTTGGGAAGGGGATGACCATGTCCTGACCATTAGGGTTGCCGCGGGATGAGCATGTCCTGATCATTGGGGTTGAGATGGTGGATGACCATGTCCTGACCATTGTGGTTAGGATGGGGGATGACCATGTTCTGTCCTTTGGGGTTGGGGTGGGGATGACCATGGCCTGACCATTGGAGTTGAAATGGGGATGACCATGTCCTGACCATTGGGGTTGTGACATGGATGACCATGTCCTAACCATTGGGGTTGTGACATGGATGACCATGTCCCAACCATTGGGTTTGTGGTGGGTATGTCCATGACTTGACTATTGCGATTGGGGCGGGGATGACCATGTCCTGACCGTTGGGTTTGGGATGGGGATGACCATGTACTGACAATTGTGGGTGGGCTGGGGATGACCATGTCCTGACAATTGGGGTTGCGATGGGGATGACCACGTCTGACCATTGGAGTTGTGATGGGGACAACCATGTCCTGACCATTGGGGTTGGGGTGGGGATGGCCATGTACTGACCATTGAGGTTGGGTGGGTGTTGGCCATGTCCTGACAATTGGGGTTGTGACGTGGATGACCATGTCCTGACCATTGGGGTTGTGGCGGTGAATGACGATTACTGACCACTGGGGTAATGAAGGGGATGACCATGTTCTGACCTATGGGATTGGTGCAAGGGCGGACCAAGTCCTGACCATTGGGTTTTTGGCGTGGATGACCATTACTGACCACTGGAGTTGTGACGCGGATGACCATGTCCTTACCATTGAGTTTCTGGCGGGGGATGACCATGTACTGACGATTGGGGCTACGTAGAGGATGACCGTGTCCCGACCATTGGGGATGGGGCGGGGATGTCCACATCCTGACCATTGGAGTTGGGGCAGGGATGACTATGTACTGACCATTGGAGTTGGGCTGGGGGATGACCACGACCTGAGCATTGGGGTTGTGATGGGGATGACCATGTCCTGACCATTGGGGTTCTGGCAGGGTATGCCCATGTCCCAACCATTGGGGCTTGGGCGAAGATGATCATGTCCTGACCATTAGGGTTGGTGCTGGGTTGACAATCTCCCGACCATTGGGGTTGTGATGGGGATGACCATGTCCTGACCATTGGGGTTCTGACAGGGGATGACCATGTCCTGACCATTGTGGTTGGAGTAGGGATGACCATGTCCTGACCATTGGAGTTAGGGTGGGTAATGACCATGACCTGACCATTGGGGTTGGGGAAGAGAAGATCATGTCCTGACCATTGGGGTTGGGGCGGTGATGACCATATCCTGACCACTGGGGTTGGGGCAGGGGATGACTTTTACTGACCATTGGGGTTGTGACGGGGATGACCATGGCCTTACCATTGGGGTTGTGACAGGGATGACCATGTCCTGACCATTGGTGTTGGGCTAGGGAATGACCATGTCCTGACCATTGGTGTTGGGGCAGAGATGACCATATCCTGACCACTGGGGTTCTGGTGGGGGATGACCATGTACTGACTATTGGGGTTGTGATGGGGATGACCATGTCCTGACCATTGGGGTTCTGATGGGGATGACCATGGCCTGACCATTGGTGTTGCGGTGGGGATGACCATGTACTGACCATTGGGGTTGGGGTGGGTGTTGACCATAACTGACCACTGGGATTGTGAAGGGGATGACCATGTTCTGACCAATGGGGTTGGGGCGGGGGATGACCAAGTCCTGACCATTGGGGTTGGGACGGGGATGACCATGTCCTGAGCATTGGGGTTGGGGCTGGGGTTGACCATGTCCTGAGCATTGGGGTTGGGGCTGGGGTTGACCATGTCCTGACCATTGGGGTTGGGGCTGGGGTTGACCATGTCCTGACCATTGGGGTTGGGTTAGGGGTTGACCATGTCCTGACCACTGGAGTTGTGACGGGGATGACCATGTACTCACAATTGTGGTTGGGCTGGGGATGACCATGTCCTGACTATTAGGGTTGGGGCGGGATGAGTATGCCCTGATCATTGGGGTTGGGATGGTGGATGACCATGTCCTGACTATTGGAGTTGTGATGGGGATGACCATGTCCCGACCATTGGGGTTGGGATGGGGATGACCATGTCCTGACCATTGGAGTTGCGATGGGGATGATCATGTCCTGACCATTGTGCTTCGGATGGATGATGACCATGTCTTGACCATTGTGGTTGGGATGGGGGATGACCATGTCCTGACCACTGGGGTTGTGCGGGGGATGACCATGTCCTGTCTATTGTGATTGGGGCGGGGATGACCATATCCTGACCATTGAATTATGATGGGTATGACCATGTCCCGAAAATTGGGGTTGGGATGGGGATGACCATGTCCTTATCATTGGAGTTGTGATGGGGATGACCATGTCCTGACCATTGGAGGTGTGATGGGGATGACCATGTCCCGACCATTGGGGTTGGGATGGGGATGGCCATGTGCTGAACATTGGAGTTGTGATGGGGATGATCATGTCCTGACCATTGTGGTTGGGATGGGGGATGACTATGTCCTGATTATTGTGGTTGGGATGGGGGATGACCATGTCCTGACCTTTGGGGTTGGTGTGGGGATGACCATGTACTGACCAATGGGTTTAGGATGGAGGATGACCATGTCCTGACCATTGGGTTTGCGGCAGGAGAGTACCTTTTACTGACCATTGGAGTTGGGGCAGGGATGACCATGTCCTGACCTTCGGGGTTTTGGCTGGGGATGATGACAAGAAAATGCATCGTATGGGGTGAGGAGTTATTCATAATAATGCCCAATTTGGGATTCCAGAAGTGTGCCTTGCCTTTCCGACATAGAGGCAGGTTGACCAGTACTCTCTTCACAATTGGGCACATCCTTCAGCGTGAAAGGGTTCAGAGCTCAAGAGACATGGTACGCTAGTGTCTCGGCATGGAAAAGGCCTGTGTCTAAATAAACTTCAGCATCTAATCCCTCCGGGCTAAAACCTATGGCCTCACTAATGAACTTAAGAAATAGGAGTCGGCCATCTGGCCCATTGAGCCTACTCCGACATTCCATAAGATCATGGTTGATCTGTCCATGGACTCATCTTCACCTACCTGCCTTTTCCCCATAACCCTTAGTTTCCCTACCTCACAAAAATCTATCAAAACTTGTCTTAATATATTTACTGAGATAGCCTCCACTGCTTCATTGGGCAGAGAATTCCACGGATTCACCACTCTTTGGAAAAGCAGTTCCTCCTCATCTCTGAATCTAATCCCATGAATCTTGAGGCTATGTCCCCTAGTTCTAGTCTCATCTGCCAGTGAAAACCATCTTCTTGCCTCCATCTTATCTATCCCTTTCATAATTTTATCTGTTTCTATAAGATCTCATCTCATTCTTCTGAATTCCAGCGAGTACAGTTCAATAAGGTTAAAGAACTAACGAGGAAATTACCTTGCTCAGCAAGTGGATGCATCAAGGCAAAGGATGGCAGCTTAATTATGAACAAAGAGGAAATCCTAAACAGATGGACGGAATATATAAAAGAACTTTTTGAAGACCAAAGAGGAGAAAAAGCGAACATAAAGAAGAATGAAGGACCTAGCATTCTAAGATCAGAAATTCGAGCAGCCGTAAATAAAACAAAACATAACAGAGCAACTGGTCCAGACAACATCACTGTTGAAATGATACTGGCCTTAGAAGATTTTGGAATAGAGAAAATAACAGAAAAAGCAAATGAAATCTATGATCATGGGGAGATACCTGATGATTTAAGTAAATCAATGTTCATCACACTTCCAAAGAAAGAGGGAGCAACAGAATGTGAGTTACATCGTAGAAAAAGCCTGATGAGCCATGTGGCAAAAATTATTCTCCGAGTAATTATGATGAGAGCAAGACGCTGTATAAAACCAGAAATCAGTAAAGAACAATGCGGTTTTGTGGAAAACACTGGAACCAGAAATGCAATTTTCATGCTACGGATGATCTGTGAATGAGCCATCCAGGTACAAAAAGACATCTACCTATATTTCACTGACTATACAAAAGCTTTTGACACTGTCAGACAGCAAGATCTTCTGAAAATGCTTCAAGATCTTGACATAAATGGGAAAGATATACGTTTCTTAAGAAACTTATACTAGGACCAGACAGCATCCATCAGAATAGAAGAAGTGAGTGAGTATATGAATATCATGAGAGGAGTCAGGGAAGGTTGTGTCTTTTCGCCAGACTTATTCAACCTGTATAGTGAAAATATCTTGAGAAGTATCAAAGACATCAAAGGATTCATAATTGGAGTCCATAATATAAATAACATCAGATATGCTGATGACATTGTACTAATCGCTGACTCAGAAACAAAACTTCAAGAACTACTCACTATAGTGGCAGCAGAGGCCTCTCAATCAACACCAAGAAGACAGAAAGCATGGTCATCTCCAGAAAGACAAACATCCCACAATGTGTGATCAAGATCGGAAATACAAACATCAAACAAGTGAACAAACTCAAATATCTTGGCAGCCTAATAACAAGTAATGGCAGGTGCGACACAGAAATCAAATACAGAATAGCAATGGCGAAAGAAGCTTTCCAAAAAATGAAGACCATATTAACAGACAGAAAGATGAGCACGTACACTAAAAACAGACTACTGCATTGCTACATTTATTCTATCCTGAATTATGGAAGTGAATGCTGGACCACTTCCCTAGCAATGGAAAAGAGACTAGAAGCAGCTGAATCATGGTTCTACAGAAGAATGTTAAAACTATCATGGACCACACACACATCCAATGAAGAAGTTCTCAGAAGAGCCTAAGCAGTTCAATCACTCATACCAACAATAAGAGAAAGACAACTCAGATTCCCAGGACACATCATGCAGAAAGATGAACTAGATGAACTTCCATACTCTCTGGAAAGATTGAGGGGAGCAAACCTAGAGGAAGACCTCAGCTTATGTACATCAAACACATAGCCAGGTGGCTTCACATCGAGGAAATGGAAGCCATCCGAAAAACGAAGGATAGATCTACATGGAAAACCATGGTCACCAAAGTCTGCATCGGATATGGTACCTAGACAGACAGACAGACCAAAAGTTTCTTCAGATTCAAGAGTAAAAGAGAGGAGAGAGTGGATATTGGATTGCTGGAAAAAGATGCTTTACAGGTACTAATAAGAGACAACAAAATATCAGGTGAACTTAATGAGTATTTTCCATCAATCTCCTCCGTGGAAGACACTAACAGTATGGTGGAATTTCCAGGTGTCGGGGGCATGAAGTGTGTGAAGTTACGAAACTAGAGAGAACATTCTTGGGAAACTGAACAGTCTGAACAGCCTAATTCAGCTCCTATTCTCCGATGGTTTTATGAGCTTAGAGGCAATCTGGCAGCTTCATAGTCAGAATAATTGAAATATGATATTTTAATTGTAAATTTTATTAGTTATTAGCTATGACGACATCCAAATCAGTCCAGTAACTTAATCACAATGCTTTTACATCTAATTATAAGACCATAGGATATAGGAGCAGATATAGGACTCTGCTCTGCCATTTCACCACGGCTGATCCATCTTTCCTTTCAGCACCACTCTACTGCCTGCCCCACATATCCCTTCATGCATGACTAATCAAGAATCTATCAAGTTCTGCCTTAAATAGATATAAAAACTTAGCCTCCACAGCTACCTGTGACAAAGAATTTCACAGATTCACCACCCTCTGGCTAAAGACATTTAATCTCATCTCCATTCTAAAAGGACACCCTGCTATTTTAAGGATGTGTCCTCTGGTCTTGAACACTCCCACTATAGGAAACATCCCCTCCTCTTCCACTTTATCAAGGACTTCCACTATTCACTAGGTTTCAATGAGGTCACCCCTCATTCTTCTGAATTACAGTGAATATAGGCCCAGTGCTCTTCATATGCCACGCCATTTAATCCTGGAATCATGTTTGTGAACATCCTTTGAAGCCTCTCCAATTTCAACTCATCCTTTCTACGATAAGGGGCCACAGAGAGTGGTGTGGACAACCCAGCGCATCTGTAGTTGTGAACTTCCTTTTTACAAGGATAGGTGTGTAAAAAGGATCACTGGGGACCCAAGTCATCTCAACCACAATCAATTCCAACTGCTACCAACCGGGAAGCAGTACCACAGCATAAAAGCCAGGACCAAGAGGCTCCGGGACAGCTTTTTCCACCAGGCCATCAGACTGATGAACTCACACACAGTATACTCTATATTACATTGACTGTTCTATTCATTATAAGTTATTATAAATTACTATGATTGGACATGGCACATTTAGATGAAGACGTAACATAAAGAATTTTGCTCCTCATGTATGTGAAGGATGTAAGAAATAAAGTCATTTCAATTCAAAACTGCTCACAATACTGTAAATGAGGCCTCACCAGTGCTTTATTACAACTGAAAAGAGAGAAGTGAATGTCCTGCAATCGAAATAAGTTAAACAACTGAAAACAAACTGAAATGTAAAACGAAGAGAAAGTGTGTCAATGGGCCTCAGTGTCTTGTTGACAAAGTTAGACATAGGAGGTAGCACCTCTATGTACTTCTGCAAAGGCAATGGCAGAGAAGAACTGAGGCAAAAAGTAAAGCAGGAAAAAATATCAGTCATAACTGAAAAGATACCGGCTTAGAGAAGAGTAAAAACCTTTCCGTTGATGTTTTGATTTACAACCCCATTGACTTTCCCACCTGCCAGTTGTAACTTGTCAGGTGTTGCTTTTAAATTATAAAAAAATAGAAGCACTTTCATAACCTGATACTGAAAACCTATCATTTGTCAATCCTTAAACAGTTCAAGGAGATTCAATCTCTCCTCATAGTCTAACCCCTCATCTCTGGAATCAACCTCATGAACCTCCTCTGCACCACCTCCAAAGCCAGTATATCCTTCCTCAAGTAAGCAGACCAGAACTCCATGCAGTACTCCAGGTGCGGCCTCACCAGTACCCTAATGCAGTTGCAACCTGTTTAATTCAATCCCTCTAGCAATAAAGGCTAACCTTCCATTTGCCTCCTTGATAGCCTGCTGCACTTGAAAACCAACGTTTTGTGATTCATACACAAGCACTCCCAAGTCCCTCTGTACAGCAGCATGCTGCATTTTACCATTTAAATAATAATCTGCTTTTCCATTTTTCCTTCAAAGTGAATGATCTCTCATTTATCAACATTGTACTCCATCCGCCACGCCCTCAACCTATCTATGTCTCTCTGCAGACTTTCCATATCTTCTGCACAATTTGCTTTTTCACTGAATTTAGTATCATCAGCAAACCTAAATTAGATACACTACACTCGGTCTCCTCTTCCAGATCGTTAATGCATATTGTGAACAGCTGTGGCCCAGCACCGACCCCTGCGGCACACCGCTCACCACTGGTTGCCAACCAGAGTAACACCCATGTATCCCAACTCTCTGCTTTCTATTGGCTAAGCAATCCTCTATCCATGCTAATACATCACCCCCAACTCTATGCATCCTTATCTTATGGATAAGCCTTTTATGTGGCACCTTATCGAACACCTTCTGGAAATACAAGTAAATAATGTCCATCTGTTCCCCTCTATCCACTGCACTCATTATATCCTCAAAGAATGACGAGTCAGCATACAGAGAGGAGGTGCAGCGGCTAACAGACTGGTGCAGAGCCAACAACCTTTCTGAATGTGAACAAAGCAAAAGAGATGGTTGTTGAATTCAGGAGGACACGGAGCGACCATTCTCCGCTGAACATTGACGGCTCCTCTGTTGAGATCGTTAACAGTACCAAATTTCTTGGTGTTCGCCTGGCAGAGAATCTCATCTGGTCCCTCAACACCAGCTCCATAGCCAAGAAAGCCCAGCAGCGTCTCTACTCTCTGCGAAGGCTGAGAAAAGTCCATTTCCCACCCCTCATCCTCACCACATTCTATAGAGGATGTATCGAGCGCATCCTGAGCTGCTGCATCACTGCCTGGTTCTGGAATGGACTGTCTCAGATCGCAAGATCCTGCAGCAGATAGTGAGGTCAGCTGAGAAGGTCATCGGGGTCTTTCTTCCCGCCATTACAGACATTTACACCACGTGCTGCACTCGTAAAGCCAACAGCATTGTGAAGGACCCCACGCACCCCTCATACAAACACTTTTCCCACCTGCCATATGGCAAAAGATACCGAAGCACTCAGGCTTTCACGACTAGACAGTGTAACAGTTTCTTCCCCCAAGCCATCAGACTCCTTAATACCCAGAGTCTAGACTGACATCTACATCATTTATTATTATATTGAAATTTGTCCTCTACTGTGCCTATTGTCTTGTTTACTATTTATTGTACTGCCCTGCACTGTTTTGTGCACTTTATGTAGCCCTGTGTAGGTCTGTAGTCTAGTGTAGCACCATGGTCCTGGAGGAACGTTGTTTCGTTTTTCCTGTGTACTGTACCAGCAGTTTAAGGTTGAAATGACAATCAAAAGTGACTTGACTTGAAAGAACTCCAGTAAGTTTGTCAAATAGGATCTGCCTTTGCTGAATCCATGCTGCGTCTTCCTGATGAATCAATTTCCTTCCAGATACCTAGTTATTTCTTCTTTAATGATAGCTTCAAGCATCTTCTCAACTACAGATGTTAAACTAACTGGCCTATAGTTACCCGCCTTTTGCCGACCTCCTTTTTTGAACAGTGGGGTGGCATTTGCCATCTTCCAATCTGCCTGGACCTACCCAGAGTCTAGAGAATTTTGGTAAATTATCACCAAAGCTTCTATAACTTTTTCTATGATCATCTTCTATAACTTCTGCCATTTCTTACAGTACCCTGGGATGCATTGCATCAGGACCAGTGGACTTGTTTATCTTCAGGCCCACAGGTTTGCTCAGCACTACCTCTTTAGTAATAGCTATTGTATAGAGGTCCTTACTTCCCATTACATCCATAACAACTTACTTTGGGATGTTAGACGTGTCCTCCACCGTGAAGAATGACACTAAATAATCATTCAAAGCCTCTGCCATTTCTTCATTCCCCAACATCAATTCCCCTTTCTCATCCTCCAAGGGATCTACATTCACTTTAGCTACCCTTTTCTGCTTTACCCTAATTATAAAAAGTTTTACGATCTGTTTTTATATTTTGTGCTAGTCTCCATGTAGACAAGACAAAAGAGATGATTGTGGACTTCAGGAAGGTTCCTGTCGACCACTCTCCATTGCACAACAGTCACTCTGTTGTGGAGAGAGTGAAGAGCACAAAGTTCCTTGCTGTGCTCAGAATGGACAATCTAATCTGAACCTATAAGTCCTCCTTATTCGTCGAGAAATCACAGCAGCGTCTACACTTGCTGAGGAGACTGCCCCTTTTCCAACAACTCTCTGCAGGATCACCATTGAAAGTGTCCTGTCTGGTTACATGGAAGCTGCAAGGCATCGGACCTCAGTCCCTACAGAGGACAGTAAAAGCCACCCAGAGGTTCAGCAGGGTCTCCCTCCCCGTTTGTCCCATTTACTGGGAGGGTTGTATACGAAGAGCCCAAAGTATTGATGAGGATCCCTTCCACCCATATCAAAATCACCACCACCATCAGGAAGGAGGTACAGAAGCATCAGGACTAGGACTGACAGACAGGGAACAGCTTCTTCCTCCCCCAGGCTGTGAGACTAATGACTACCCTGTCAGCACCGAGGTCTCGTCACTGAGAGAGTGAACAGTTTACCTGTGCTTCAGACTACATGTGCTCTGAATTATATTTTATTATTTGTGGGAATAACGTGATGTTTTATGTGTTCTGTGTGATATGCGTCTTGTGGGTGTGCCACACTCCAGAAGGAACGTTGTTTCATTTGGTTGTAAATAAAAACAATCAGATGAGAATAAACTTGAACTTGAGTTAGTGATGGGCAGATAATGGAGGCATCCAGTATCAGAGGGCATAGGTTTAATCTGAGGAGCAGAGACATTCGAGGGGATCTCGGGAAAGCAAGTTTGCAACCTGAAACACAGTTCTCTCACAATATTTAAAAATATCTGGTAAGCAGTTGAATAGTCAAGGCATAGAGGCTGCAGAGCAGGCGTTGGTATATGGGTTTGGTACAGATGGTACTCAGTGAGCTGTATGAACAGGAGGGATGAAGGATGGGGTGGGCAAGTTACCTGATATACATGTAGTACCTACTCCAGCCACATCTACCCTCATGGGAGCACTGCCTGGGCCACAAGAGACACCCAGTGCCATACCTGCCCCCACCACCATCCCCATCCTCGTATAACACCAATGCACTCGCGACAGTAGCTGTAGGACATGGATCACATCCGTGGAGAATGGATGTCTCCTGGTTCACAACGGGTGGGTCATTTGAGGGGACCTGGAGCCTTGACAGTGTCATACAAGGTGAGAGAATCCTCCTTTCTCTCCTCTTGTCTGTGAACCTGCAGAGAAAGCACAGAGTTTAGAGACTAGATGCAGTCCTGGACATGGTAAATGTAGGTGGGGAAACAAGACCATTCTCTCATTCTGCAGATACCTTAATTCCTCAACACTACCTACCCCTCCATCAATCTTTATATTATCCACAAACTTTGCCACAATGCCAGTTTCGCGATCAGAATCATTGACATATAACATGAAAAGTCCCCAACACCAGCCCCCGTGGAACACCACTGGTCACCAGCAGACAACCAGACAACCAGGTCCCCTTTATTCCCACTCTTTGTCTCCTGCCAATCGGCCAATCTTCTGTCCATACTCGAGAAAATGTGTAAATGCTGGAAATACAAGCAACACCCACAAAATACTGAACAAACTCAGCAGGCCAGGCAGCATCTATGGAAATCGTCTCAGACTGTGACCCTTTGTCAGGACTGGAAAAAAAAGATGAGAAGTCGGAGAAAGAAGGTGGGAGGGGGTGGGGAGGAAGAAGTACAAGGTGGTAAGTGATGGGTGAAACCAGGAGAGGAGGAGGGGTAAAGTAAAGAGTTGGGAAGTTCATCAGTGAAAGAAATAAAGGTCTGGGAAGCAGGGATCTGATATGAGAGGCCAGAAGATGGAAGAAAGGGTAGGGAGGAGCACCAGAGGGAGCTGAAGGGCAGGTAAGGAGAAAAAGTGAAAGAGGGAATTGTGAAGGGGAAAAGCAATTACCAAAAGTTTGAGAAAGTGATGTTCATACCATCAGGTTGGAGGCTACCCAGACAGAATATAGGAGTTGCTCCTCCAACCTGAGTGTGGCCTCAGTGTTGAAGCAGAGGGTGCCATGGAGTGACATGTCAGAATGGGAATGGGAAGCAGAAATCATATCGGTGGCCAGTGGAAGATCATGCTTTATCTCAGCCAGCTGTCTCTCATACCTCTGTAATACCCATTGAGGTACTATGCGACTAATAAATCTCACTTCAGCTTCTCCCTCTCAAATTGCAGGGGGAAATCTATCATATCATCATCATGGCTTTCTAGGGTTCCTTTACCTTAAGCTCCCGAATGAAATCTGATCAAATGGCAGTGACTGGGTGTGAGGGTATGATCTACCACAGTGATTGGGTGTGTGAAGGCACTGTATCGCAGTGATTGGGTGTGTGATGGCACTGTACCCCAGTGACTGGGTGAGGGGGTATAATCTACCCCAGTGACTGGGTGAGGGGGTATAATCTACCCCAGTGACTGGGTGCGAGGGTGGAATCTACCCCAGTGACTGGGTGGGGGGGGGGAGTGTATCCCAGTGAATGGGAGGGTGTGTGCCCCTGTGACCGGGTATGGGAGGGAGGATCAGTGTACCCAGTGACCAGTTGTGGTGAGGAACATTGTACCCAAATTACCAAGTGTGTGTGGTGGGTGAGGACAGTGTACCCCAGTAACTGAGTGTGTGGGGACCAGCGGATTCCAGTAACTGAGTGTGTGGGGACCAGCGGATCCCAGTAACTAAGTGTGTGGAGGGGGCAGTGTATCCCAGTTATTGCATGTGGGGGTCATTCTACCCCAATGACCAGGTGTGGGGGGTAGAATTTGTACCCCAGTGACTGGGTGCAGGGGGAGGACAGTCTACCCCATTGACCGGGTACAGGGAGGGCAGTGTACCTCAGTGAGCCAGAGTTTTAGAGTGTACCCCAGTGACAGGGGGGCGGGGTGACAGCGTACCCTAGTGACTGGTTGTGGAGGGAGGGGGATAGTAGACCCCAGTGAGCATGTGTGTGTTATATGGGGGGTGCGCTGGAAGCAGAACACAGACTTGGGCTAGGACATTGGCTAGGCTACTGGGACCAGGACAAGGAACTGGGAACTAGGAATCTGGGCTTGGTCTCCGAGCCGGAGACTGGACAAGGACCCAGAATCTGGGTCATGACTCAGGCTTGGACCCCGAACTAGGCAAAGACGTGACGTGGATACAGGAGTGGACATGGCTTGGGTTCTTCATGGCTTTGGTACTTCATGGCTTGGGTACGTCGAGGCTTGGGTTCCTCGAGGCTTGGGTTCAGACTCCGAGCCAGAGACTGGACAAGGATCTAGAACCTGGGTCTTGACTTGGTCTCGGACTCCGGAACTAGGTGAAGACATGACATGGTCTTGGGGAGGACAGGAACAGAGCCTTGGTCTAGAGCACGTGAACACAGAGCCTTGGACTTGAGATGACAGGAACGCAGAACACAGAGCCTTGGTCTTGGGAGGACAGGAACACAGAGCCTTGGTCTAGAGAATGAGAACACAGAGGCTTGGACTTGAGAGACAGGAACACAGGGGCATGGAACACAGAGCCGGGACCCCTCCTTGGGAACAGGACTTGGGGCCGGGGCTCTACACAGAATGCTGAACACAATGAGACGGTTCCCAACACTAGATTGCGGCAGACTGCCAAACCTACCTAGCGCAGGCGTGGACACAGAGACGGTTCCCAACACAAGGTAGCGGCAAATGGCTGGACCTACCCAGTGGAGGCATGGACACAGAGAAAGTTCCCAACAATAGGTAGCGACAAACAGCTGGACCTACCCAGCGAAGGCGGGGGCATAGTAACAGTTCCAACTCAATGACAGACAGTTTCTTATCTTGACACAGCAAGGCCCCAGTCTTGCTCCAGTGGTTGAACTAGGCACAGGCTACGGGGCAAGGCTCCAGAAGGAAGGGGAAGGGTAGGGAACAGTCCGGCCTCAGGGTAACGGCAAAGACGGCCTGACTTACCCCGTGGAGGCAAGGACAGGATACTGACGAGACGAACCAGCAACCACACTCGAACCCAGGGCCACTTATATTCCCAGCCCCAAGATGAGCATTAGGTGCCGATGATTAAGCCCAACAAGGGACAGCCGGAAGAGCCGGAGTTCGGAGTCCACAGGCCGGAACGTGAACCGGAACCCGGACTTCACGGACCTGACCATGACAGTGTGTGTCTCGGGGGAGCAGTGTACTCCAGTGACCGAATGCGGGGGAGGAAGTGTACCCCAGTGACTGGGTTTGTGTGTGGAGAGGGTGGTGTGACAGTGTACCCCAGTAACTGAGTGTGTGTGGGGGGGAGGGTGGTGAAGTGTACCCCAGTGACTGGTGTGTGGGGACAGTATACCCCTGTATATGAGTGGGAATGGATTCTTGCTGCCCTGATGGAACAACTATGAAGGTCACTGTTCAGTTTGAAAGTCAATCTCTTTGTTTAATGCCCGGGATCTCACTGTGCCTTTGCTTATGTTGCTCAGCTCTGTGGATTCTTTGACAGAACTGTAAGGGCGCTCAGCTTTGGCTCTCGATGAGCCTGCGATTGTCCTGCATGCAAACAGCACCCAGTGGTCTGTTGGGGTGGTGAGGATGGTCCGAAGAGATTAAACTAGTACCCCTGTCCCGAGGAAATGTGGCTGTCCTTCACACGGTGAGAGGGGTCCCAGGGGATTAAGGAGTCCAGTCTGCAGTTTCCCCTCCCTTCACTGGGGTAATACATCTCCTCTTACCGTTTCATTTCCCTCTGGAGGCTGCCTGTTGGTTGCTGATCTGTTTGTTCCCTGAACTTCTGCGTAAATAGTGAGGTGACCTGGGTCTGTGGAGCAGAAGAAGAGCAGATGAGGACCAGCCCACACCACAGTGTTTCATTCCTTCACATCCCAATGACTGTCACCCCTCTGCACCACATCCATTGCCAAGCCCCCGTCTCTCCTGAATCCCTCCCTCATCTCTCCTTTCCCTCCCACCCTCCATGCACTGATTCCCTGCTCCCTCAAACCTCCTTATTCCCTCCTCCAACCGCCCAACTCCTCCCTCTCCCACCTGCACCTCATTTCCTGTCGTCCCCACACTCTGACACCAACTACATCCCTTCTCCCACCTTTTGTCCCCACACGTGAGGGTCAGGATGTGCGACACCTGACTATCCCACTGTCCTGCTCCTCTGCCCTGCCCGGTCCTTAGGGTAGGACTGTTGGGTACTTGCCTTCAGGCCTGCTCCCTTCTGTTGTACTCCTCCTGCGGTTGAAAAACTTTTTCACACCAAAGAAACCCAAAGCGCATATGACAGCGATGAAGCATAATGAAATGACTAGAATTGCATTGTTGTTTGACGATATGTAATCTACACCAGGGGAGGAGAAAAGCTTCTGTGAATAATTCCATTCTCACGCTTCTACACCTCATCATTCCCTCCCCTCCATTACACCTCAGGACTCCCACCCCTCCATGACCCCTCATCACTCCCTCCTCTCCACTAACCCCCATCATTCCCTCCCCTCCATTAACCCACATCATTCCCTCCCCTCCATCACACCTCAGGACTCCCACCCCTCCATAACCCCTCATCACTCCCACCCCTCCATTACCTCTCATCACTGCCCTCCCCTCCATAATCCTTCATCACTCCCTCCCCTCCATTACACCTCATCACTCGGTCCACTCCACTACCCCCTCATCACTCCCACCCCTCCATTACCCCTCATCACTCCCTCCCCTCCATTACTCCTCATCACTCCCTCTGCTCCATGACCCCTCATCACTCCCTCCCCTCCATTACCCCTTATCACTCCCTCACCTCCATTATCACTCCCAACATCCTCACCATTACCCCTCATCACTCCTCATATCACACCCCTCCCCTCCATTAGCCCTCATCACTCCTCACATCACTACCCTCCCCTCTATTACCCCTCATCACTCCCTCCCCTCCATTACCTTTCATCCCTCACTCCCCTCTATTTCCCCCTCATGACACACACCCCTCCATTACCCCTCATCACTCCCTCCCCTCCATTACCCCTTATCACACCCTCCCCTCCATTATTCCTCATCACTCCCTCACTTCCATTACCCCTCATCACTGCCCTCCCCTGCATTACCCCTCATCACTCCTCACATCACAACCCTCCCCTCCATTACCCCTCATCACTCCTCACATCACACCCCTACCCTCTATTGCCCTTCATCACTGCCCTCACCTCCATTACCTCTCATCACTCCCTCTCCTCCATTATCCCTCATCACTGCCCTCCCCTCCATTACCTCTTATCACTCTCTCTTCTCCATTATCCTTCAATTCCTCCCCTCCATTACTCCTCATCACTCCCTCTCTTCTATTCACTCTCATCTCTCCCGTCGCCTCCATTACTCCTCATCACACCCCTCCTCTCCATTACCCCTCATTACTCCCTCCCCTCCATTACCCCTCATAACTCCTCACATCACACCCCTCCCCTCCATTAGCCCTCGTCACTCCTCACATCACTACCCTCCCCTCTATTACCCCTCATCACTCCCTCCCCTCCATTACCTTTCATCCCTCACTCCCCTCCATTTCCCCCCATGACACACACCCCTCCATTACCCCTCATCACTCCCTCCCCTCCATTACCCCTTATCACACCCTCCCCTCCATTATTCCTCATCACTCCCTCACCTCCATTACCCCTCATCACTGCCCTCCCCTGCATTACCCCTCATCACTCCTCACATCACAACCCTCCCCTCCATTACCCCTCATCACTCCTCACATCACACCCCTACCCTCTATTACCCTTCATCACTACCCTCACCTCCATTACCTCTCATCACTCCCTCTCCTCCATTATCCCTCATCACTGCCCTCCCCTCCATTACCCCTTATCACTCCCTCCTCTCCATTATCCTTCATCACTTCCTCCCCTCCATTACTCCTCATCACTCCCTCTCTTCTATTCACTCTCATCTCTCCCGTCGCCTCCATTACTCCTCATCACACCCCTCCTCTCCATTACCCCTCGTCACTCCACTCCTCTCCATTACCCCTCATCACTCCTCACATCACACCCATCCCCTCCATTATCCTTCATCACTCCTCACATCACACTCCTCTCCTCCATTATCCCTCATCACTCCCTCCACTCTATAATCCCTCATCACTCTCTCCCCTCCATTACCCCCATCAATCCCTTCCCTCCATTACCGCTCATCACTCCATCCCCTGCATTATCCCTCATCACTCCCTCCCTTCCATTACCCCTCATCACTCACTCCCCCCCGTTAGCAGTCATCACACCCTCCCCTCCATTGCTCCTCATCATTCCCTCTCCTCCATTCACTCTCATCTCTCCAGTCCCCTCCATTACTCCTCATCACACCCCTCCTCTCCATTACCACTCGTGGTTCCTCACATCACACCCCTTCCCTCCATTGTCCCTTAGCACTCCTCACATCACATCCCTCCACTCCATTACCCCTCATCACTCCTCACATCACACCCCTCCTGTTCATTACCCCTCATTACACCACACTTCCAACATCTCCCCTCCATTACCCCTAATCACTCCTCACATCACTGCCCTCCCCTTTATTACCCCTCATCACTCCTCACATGACTGCCTTCCCCTCCATTAACCCTCATCACTCCTCACATCACACCCTTCCCTCCATTACCCCTCAACACTCCTCACATCACACCACTTCCCTCCATTACCGCTTATCACTCCTTACATCACTGCCCTACCCTCCATTACCCCTCATCACACCTCAAATTACAGCCATCCCCTCCATTACCCCTCATCAATCCTCACATCACTCCCTCCCCTCCATTACCCCCATCACTCCATCCCCTCCATTACCCCTCATCACTCCATCCCCTCCATTATCCCTCATCACTCCCTCCTCTCCATTACCATTCATCCCTCACTCCCCTCCATTACCCCTCATCACTCCCTCCACTCCATTACCCCTCATCACTCCCACCCTCCATTGTCCCTCATCACTCCCTCCCCTCTATAATCCCTCATCACTCCCTCCCCTCCATTACCCCTCATCACTCCCTCCCCTCCGTTACCAGTCATCACACCCTCCCCTCCATTGCTCATCATGCCCTCTCCTCCATTCACTCTCATCTCTCCAGTCCCCTCCATTACTCCTCATCGCACCCCTCCTCTCCATTACCCCTCGTGATTCCTCACATCACACCCCTCCCTCCATTATCCCTCATCACTCCACATATCATACCCCTCTCCTCCATTACCCCTCATCACTCCTCAAATAACACCCTTTCCCTCCATCACACCGATCACTCCTCAAATCACACCCCGCACCTCCATTACCACTCATCACTCTCTCCACTCCATTACCCCTTATCACTCCCACCGCTCTATAATCCGTCATCACGCGATCCCCTCCATTACCTCTCATCACTCCCTCACCTACATTACCCCTCATCACTCCCCTTCCCTCCATTACCTCTCATCACTCCCTCCCTTCCATTACCGCTCATCACTCCCTTCCCTCCACTACCCCTCATCACTGCCCTCCCCTCCATTACCCCCATCACTCCCTCCCCTCCATTACCCCTCATCACTCCCCCCCATTACCGCTCATCTCTCCCTCCCCTCCATTACCCCTCATCACGGCCCTCCCCTCCATTTCCCCTCATCACAGCCCTTCCCTCCATTACCCCTCATCAGTTCCTCTTCTCCATTATCCCTCATTACTCCCTCCCCTCCATTACCCCCACCACTCCCTTCCCTCCATTACCCCTCATCACTGCCCTCCCCTCCATTACCCCCATCACTCCCTCCCCTCCATTACCGCTCATCACTCCCCCCCCATTACCGCTCATCTCTCCCTCCCCTCCATTACCCCTCATCACGGCCCTCCCCTCCATTTCCCCTAATCACAGCCCTTCCCTCCATTACCCCTCATCAGTCCCTCTTCTCCATTACCCCTCACCACTCCCTCCCCTCCATTGATTCTCATCTCTCCAGTCCCCTCCATTACCCCTCATCACTCCCCTTCTCTCCATTACCCCTCATCACTCCCTTCCACTCCATTACACCGCATCACTCCTCACATCACACCCCTACCCTTTATTGCCCTTCAGCACAGCCCTCACCTCCATTACCTCTCATTACGCACTCCTCTCCATTATCACTCATCACTCCATCCCCTCCATTACCCCCATCACTGCCTTCCCCTCCATTACCCCCTTATGACTCCCCCCTCCATTACCCATCACTCTCTCTCCTCAATTACCCTTCATCACTCCCTCCTCTCCATTTTCCTTCATCACTCCCTCCCCTCCATTACACCTCATCACTCCCTCTCCTCTATTCACTCTCATCTCTCCCATCCCCTGCATTACTCCTCTTCACATCCCTCCTCTCCATTACCCCTTGTCACTCCACTCCTCTCCATTACCCCTCATCACTCCTCACATCACACCCATCCCCTCTATTATCCCTCATCACTCCTCATATCATACCTCTCTCCTCCATTATCCCTCATCACTCCTCAAATCACACCCTTCCCCTCCATCACACCGATTACACCTCAAATCACACCCTTTCCCTCCATTACACCTCATCACACCTCACAGCACTGCCCTCCCCTCCATTACCCCTGATCTCATATCACACCCCTCCCCTACATTTCCCTTCATCACTCCTCAGATCACACCGCTCCCCACCATTACCCCTCATCACTCCCTCCCATCTATTACCCCTCATCACTCGCTCCCCTCCATTACCCCTCATTACTCCTCACATCACACCCCTCCCCTCAATTACTCATCACTCCTCACATCACTGCCCTACCCTCCATTACCCCTCATCCTCCTCACATTTCAGCCCTCCCCTCCATTGCCCCTCATCACTCCTGTCTCCTCCATTACTCTTCATCACTCCTCACATCACACCCCACTCCTCCATTACCCCTCATCACTCCTCACATCACTGCCCTCCCCTCCATTACCCCTCATCCTCCTCACATTTCAGCCCTCCCCTCCATTGCCCCTCATCACTCCTCACATCACACACCTCCCCTCCATTACCCCTCATCACTCCTCACAGCACACACCTCCCCTCCATTACCGCTCATCACTCCTGAGATCACACCGCTCCCCAACATTACCCCTCATCATTCCCTCCCCTCCATTACCCCTCATTACTCACTCCCCTCCATTACCGCTCATCACTCCCTTCCCACCATTACCCATCATCACCCCCTCCCCTCCATTACTCTCATCACTGCCCTCGCCTTCATTACCCCTCATCATTCCATACCCTCCATTACCCATCATGCCTCACTCCCCTCCATTACACCCTCATGAATCCAACCCCTCCATTACCCCTCATCACTCCTTCCCCTCCATAACCCTTTATCACTCCCTTCCCATTACCCCTTAACACTCCCTCCCCTCCATTACCCCTCATCACTCCTTTCCCCCATTATCCCTCATCACTCCATCCCCTCCAATACCCGTCATCACTCCCACCTCTCCATTTTCCTTCATCACTACCTCCCCTCCATTAAACCTCCTCAATCCCACACCTCCATTACCCCTTATCACTCCCTCCCCTCCATTACTTCTCATCACTCCCTCTCCTCCTTTCACTCTCATCTCTCCCATCCCCTCCATTACTCCATTACCCTCATAACTCCTGAAATCACGCCCCTGCCCTCCATCACCCCGATCATTCCTCAAATCACACCCCTCCCCACCATTACCCCTCATCACACCTCACAGCACTGCCCTCCCCTCCATTACCCCTGATCTCACATCACACCCCTCCCCATTACCCCTCATCACTCCCTCCCGTCTATTACCCCTCATCACTCACTCGCCTCCATTACCCCTCATCACTCCCTCCCCTCCATTACTCCTCATTACTCCTCGCATCACTGTTGTCTCCTCCATTACCCCTCATCACTCTTCACATCACACCCCTCCCCTCCATTACCCCTCATCACTCCTCACATCACACCTCCCCTCCATTACCCCTCAACACTCCTGAGATCACACCGCTCCCCACCATTACCCCTCATCACTCCCTCCCCTCCATTATCCCTCATCACTCCCTCCCCTCCATTATCCCTCATCACTCTCTCCCCTCCATTACCCATCATCCCTCTCTCCCCTCCATTACCCCTCATCGCACCCTCCCCTCCATTACCCCTCATCACTCCCTCCTGTCCATTATCCCTCACAACTCCCTCCCCTCCATTATCCCTCATCAGTCCCTCCCCTCCATTACCCCTCATTACTCACTCCCCTCCATTACCGCTCATCACTCCCTTCCCACCATTACCCCTCATCACTGCCCTCCCATTACCCCTCATCACTCCCTCCCCTCCATTATCGCTCGTATCTCCCTCCCCTCTATTACGCCTCATCACTCCCTCCCCTCCATTACCCATCATCACTCCCTCCCCTCCATTACCCTCATCACTGCCCTCGCCTTCATTAGCCCTCATCATTCCATACCTCCATTACCCCTCATCCCTCACTACCCTCCATTACCCCTCATGAATCCAACCCCTCCATTACTCCTCATCACTCCCTCCCCTCCATAACCCTTTATCACTCAATCCCCATTACCCCTTATCACTCCCTCCCCTCCATTATCCCTCATCACTCCCTCCCCTCCAATACCCATCATCACTCCCACCTCTCCATTTTCCTTCATCACTACCTCCCCTCCATTAAACCTCATCAATCCCACACCTCCATTACCCCTTATCACTTCCTCCCCTCCATTTGCCCTCATCACTCACTCCCCTCCATTAGCCCTCGTCACTCCTCACATCACTGCCCTCCTATCCATGACCCCTCATCACTCGTCGCATCACTGCCCGACCCTCCATTACGCCTCATCAGTCCCTCACCTCCATTACCCTTATCACTCCCTCCCATTTACCCAATATCATTCCCTCCACCCTATTATCCCTCATTACCCCTCCCCTCCATTACCCCTCATCACTCCCTCCCCTCCATTACCCCTCATCACTCCCTTCCATCCATTATCCCTCATAAGTCCCTGCCCTCCATTATCCCTTATAACTCGCTCCCCTGCATTATCCCTCATCACTCCATACTCTCCATTACCCCTCATCCCTCACTCCCCTCCATTACCCCCTCATGACTCCAACCCCTTCATTACGCCTCATCACTCCCTCCCCTCCATAACCCTTTATCACTCCCTCCTTTTTACCCATCATCACTCCCTCTCCTCCATTATCCCTCATCACTCCCTCCCCTCCATTACCCCTCATCCCTCACTCCCCTCCATTACCTCACGACACACACCCCTCCATTACCCCATCACTCCCTCCCCTCCATTACCCCTCATCACTCCCTGCCATTATCCCTCATAAGTCCCTCCCATCCATTATCCCTCATAACTCGCTCCCCTGCATTATGCCTCATCACTCCATACTCTCTATTACCCCTCGTCCCTCACTCCCCTCCATAACCCTTTATCACTCCCTCCTTTTTACCCCTTACACTCCCTCCCCTCCATTACCCCTCATCACTCTCTCCCCTCCATTACCCCTCATCACTCCTCACATCACTCCCCTACCCTTCATTACCCCCCATCCCCCTCACATCACACCCCTCCCCTTCATTACCCCTCATCACTCCTCACATCACAGCCCTCCCCTCCATTACCCCTAATCACTCCTCATATCTCACACCTCCCCTCCATTACCCCTTATCACTCCTCACATCACGTCTCCCCTCCATTACCCCTCATCACTCCTCACATCACTGCTGTCTCCTCCATTACCCCTCATCACTCCTCACATGACCGCCCTCTCTCCCCACCCTCCACTGGATACTACCTCTCCATACATGAGTTTCGCATCCCTTTGCTCACCCTCCATTAATGTGTTTCTTCTGTTGAAATCAGCTCCTGTGCCATTCATGTGCAGTGTAATCGACGGTATGTCCATACACTTACACACACACACACACACACACACACACACTTTGCATATGAGTGAAATTCCTTTGACCCATGAGGTGGTAACACGAGGGGTTTGGACTGGATGTACCTCACAGTTCCTCGTTTGTGCTCATTATCCAGCCTAGGATGGATTTGCACCCTCTCAAAAACAGCTCTGAACACAGGGTGAATGGGCAAGGTTTCAGAAAGCTCTCTCTGATTCTCTCCTTGCATGCCCCCACTAGCCACAATAGGAGTACTTATTCCCAAAAGAATTAAAGCTTCGTCCTTCTCGATCGGGTCCGGATAAAACAACACTAACGTATCCAGGACCTCAGCTACTCCCACAACTCCAGCTTCAATGACAAGTAACCATCATACGGGTAGTCATTCGTCCTAAGACCCCAGATTTCTAGCGCACTGAGTGGTGTCACTGGAAAACTCATCAAACACCAGTTGTAAAATGAACGGTACAGCAGAGTAACCAGAGAGCCGGTGTCAACAATGGCTCTCGCATAAATACCCTCAATCCGTAGTGATACACTGGAGCTTGATCCACTAATCCGACAGAAATGGGGTTTTTGCTTTTGCTTGGTACATTGTTTGGAACGTGTTCCCCTGAGACTTCAGGCTGTTCCCTCACTGGGTCTCTCTGAATTTTCCCAACTTCCGCCTGAAGTGTCCCTCCTCAACACAGTTGTAACAGACAATACCAGTCACTCCTCTTTTCAAAGGAGCCCATTCAATAGCAGCCCTCTAGAGCTCAATCAACAAGTGTGGGGAGGGGGGGGGATCATCTTACAAGGCTAAAAGTGATCACGTTCTGTGACTGTGCGCCCTTCACCACTTGGTCCATCCTTAATTGATTCTCCTCAGCCAGTTGAATGGCTCCTTCACGCCACAAGCAACTCAGCTCTCTCTCGAGCAGAAAAATGTAGGTAGAAAGTTTTTTCCCTTTCTCCAGGAACGTGCTCCTAAACCCCATCATAAGCTCCATTGGGTTTCCCATCATGTCAGAAACGCTTTCTAGTGCATGCATGGAGCCCACAGAAGTAGCAAAGGACATTCGAGGATGTCATCACCTCAGCAGCCAGAGCTGTTTTTTCACATTATCAGAGCACTGCCACTCATCCAGCAGCTGAGATGTCTGGTCTGCCCAAATCTCCTATTCCTCCTCCCATCGGGGTGGGCTTCAGTCCTGAGAACATTCTCAGCCTACGATAACTCTGACTTTACGTCGGTGCACTTTGCTATGCATCCACCAGGGACGTAATTGCCAATACCAACTCAGAATGCTCATCCCTCGCTGGCTGACTCATTAGACCTTGCACATCAGACCACTCCCTCCCCTCACTCCGCAGAAACAAGAACAACTTGTCTTTAAAGTGTACGCCTTCAGCTACGGAAGACTTGGCTTCCAATTCAGCATCTTTGTCTACATCCCCTCTTCGCTGAAAGTATGGATGATCCATGGCTCTGCCTCTCCCTGGACTCCAATAGTACCACTTCAGTGTCGCTCACAAAACCTTTCCCCCAGCATTCTCTAGAACCTTCTCCCAGTTTCACCATCCTGATTGGATGACGCAAGATTCCGAAGCATCCTTATTTTTAACCCAAACACTTCCAGCAGCACACACTGATTCCAAAGAAAACCATTAGATGAAATACCCTACAATGATAGCAGTAAAATCTTTACCGGGGGTTGCACTATAGGGGATAATTTAAAGTGAGAGAGGTTAATTTTAAATGAGATGTGAGAGGAAAGTTTTTTCTCTCTTTCTCTTTTAAAAATACACCACAGATTGTACTGAATGCCTAAAATCAGCTGTGTTGAGTGGAGGTAGAGGCAGATACATCAGACATGTTTAGATAGGCACGTCAATATGAGGAAACAGAAGGATATGGACATTGTGTAAGCAGGTAGGATTAGTTTACAGGTACAGGGGCCTCAGGACCCATCCTACCAGGTTCTGGAATTTATTACCCCTCAACCACCAGTTATTCCCTCTGGTCTTGAACCGGGAGGGGGTGAGCGGTGGAGGTGGGAGGGGTGCTCTTGAACCAAAAAGAATACCTTCACACACCTGAATGAACATATCAAGGGATAAAACAGTGTTAAATGAAGTTATACAAAGCCTGCCCAGTTTCTTCTACCATCTGTGACGAAGTAGCCAGTGAGCTAGATCACATAGAGGCAGAAGGAATTCCTCCCAAGGTTGCCTGGAGCCCATGGGCAATGCCAGTGGTACCAGTACCCAAAAAGAATGGGTCTATCAGGATCTGTGGTGATTTTAAGGTCACCATCAACCTAGTACTGAAAGTAGATCTATACCCTCTGTCCAGGATAGAGGATATTTTTGCAAACCTTTCTGGAGGGAAACATTTCAGCAAAGTGGACTTAGCTGATGCCTACCTACAGAAGGAGATGGAAGAAGAGACCAAAGTGCTTCTCACCATGAGCACTCACAAAGGGCTTTATCACTATAATAGGGGAATTTCTGGAGTAGCATCTACAGCTGCACTCTGTCAGGAAGGTGTTACAAGGCTGTCCAGGCACACAGTGTCACCTGGTTGGCTTAATTGTTACCAGTCAGGGTAACAAGGAGCATCTCCAAAATCTCAAGACAGTGTTAAAAAGATTAGAAGATTATGGACTCAGTGAATGACACAACAAGTGTGAATTCTTTAAACCGAGCATCACTTACTGTGGTCACACCATTGACACACAAGATTTACACGGGTGTACTAAGAAAATTCATGCAGTGGTGGATGTCCCAAGGCCAAAGGACATATCTCAGTTACAGTACCTTTTATGAGTTGTCAATTACTATAACAGGTTCCTGCCAATCCTGGCTATTGTGCTCCACCCCTTGAACTCATTACTATAGATTACAAAGAAATGGCAATAGAGATAGCAATATGAGGTGGATTTCCAAAAGGCAAAGGAACTGTGACCTAAGACACTGTACTCACATTTAATGGCCTGATTAAGAACATGCTTTATTGTATTTCTTCTCTTATGCTGTGAGGTATTTTATTTCAGCAGTTTTTCTGTAAACATAGTGTGTTCAGTTAGTTAAGCTTCATACATAAGTATTTTTAGCTTTAGCTGAGATAAGGAGCCATTTGCTCAGCTTAGGAATGTTATGTCAGCCAAGTTGTCTTGGTAATGTGTTGTAACAGTCTGTTCAGTAGGATGCCATGAAGCATTTGAGAGAGCTGGGTGGGATCAGACTTCTGAGGAACAGTGGGCTGGTTTTGATTGGCAGGTGTTGGAAGAAGAAAGGAACACAGGGGAAGATGCTCGCAGAATCCCGCCTGAAGGGGAGACCCTGTTGCAAGAAGTGCTTTGTGCAGATGAATGGCACAGAGGAGGAGTTAGCCAGTTTGTTCGTAACATTTTTTGAGGGAAGTTCGACCAGTGACTGGTGACATGGGTTCAGCACTGTGAATAATGCGATACACCCAACTAGTTTAGAAACGAGCTCTGATGTTTATGTGCACATTTGGTCTAGTTTAACCATAATGGTCCTTTTTTTTCTTGACTTTTTCTATGAAATGTTTGTTAAAGTTGAAATATCTGTAAATATTTATAAATATCTGTAAATCTGTAAATATTGCCCACCTGGACAAGCCAGCGAGCACTGTGAGGGTCATGTATTTTGACTCCTCCAGTGTGTTCAACACCATCCGCCCTGCTCTGCTGGGGGAGAAGCTGACAGCGATGCAGGTGGATGCTTTCCTGGTGTCATGGATTCCAGATTACCTGACTGGCAGACCACAGTACGTGTGATTGCAACACTGTGTGTCCGAAAGAGTGATCAGCAGCACTGGGGCTCCACTGTGGCTCCACTGGGGCTGTCTTGTCTCCCTTTCTCTTCACCATTTACACCTCAGACTTCAACTATTGCACAGAGTCTTGTCATCTTCAGATGACTCTGCCATAGTTGGATGCATCAGCAAGGGAGATGAGGCTGAGTACAGGGCTACGGTAGGAAACTTTCTCACATGGTGTGAGCAGAATTATCTGCAGCTTAATGTGAAAAAGACTAAGGAGCTGGTGGTAGACCTGAGGAGAGCTAAGGTACCGGTGACCCCCGTTTCCATCCAGGGGGTCAGTGTGGACATGGTGGAGGATTACAAATACTTGGGGATACGAATTGACAATAAACTGGACTGGTCAAAGAACACTGAGGCTGTCTACAAGAAGGGTCAGAGCCGGCTCTATTTCCTGAGAACTGAGGTCCTTTAACATCTGTTGGACGATGCTGAGGATGTTCTACGAGTCTGTGGTGGCCAGTGCGATCATGTTTGCTGTTGTGTTCTGGGGCAGCAGACTGAGGGTAGCAGACACCAACAGAATCAACAAACTCATTCGTAAGGCCAGTGATGTTGTGGGGATGGAACTGGACTCTCTCACGGTGGTGTCTGAAAAGAGGATGCTGTCTAAGTTGCATGCCATCTTGGACAATGTCTCCCATCCACTACATAATGTACTGGTTGGGCACAGGAGTACATTCAGCCACAGACTCATTCCACTGAGATGCAACACAGAGCGTCATAGGAAGTCATTCCTGCCTGTGGCCATCAAACTTTACAACTTCTCCCTTGGAGGGTCAGACACCCTGAGCCAATAGGCTGATCCTGGACTTAATTCCTGGCATAATTTACATATTACTATTTAATTATTTATGGTTTTATTACTATTTAATTATTTATGGTGCAACTGTAACAAAAATCAGTTTCCCCTGGGATCAATAAAGTGTGACTATGCCTATGACTATGACTATAAATATACTTGCAAGTTCATGCTGGTGTAAGGTCTGTTATTTGCTGACGAACGACACCTTGGCACAGGGCAGCATTTGTCTCAAATCTGCACTCCCTCAGGGGAACATTCAACTTTCCTGTTTGGTTAAACCTGAATCTTACCAACCCTTTGCATGTATTGCTTATTGAAGTAATGCCTTCTCACCATTACCCATGCAATACTGAGTCACATGGCTGTTGGCCAGAGTTAGGCTACGAGCAGAGTTGGTGAGAAGCCTCAGTGAGAGGGTTATCAACATTATCCAGTGAAGCTTGCCCATGATGTCTCACCTTACAGCACAGGTGTAATCATTTCACATGTTATGAGCAATGGAAGTGAACGCCCAATAAGCTTTGCATCACATTCCCTTACCGCTGCAGGTAAAAAATTAGACACAGATTGACAGAGGCCTTGAATCCGGTTTGGGATGCAAACCATTTCAACCAGTACTTGTAAGGAGAGAGTTTACCCTCGTTACTGATCATCAACCACTGGTGTCCATTTTCAACCCACAGAAGGGTGTTCCACTACCAGCAGCAGAACGAGTGCTGAGATGGGCTCTGATTCTTGGAGGACATGGTTAGAACATTGACTACAAGAGGATGACTAATCATGGAAATGCTGATGGATTGTCCTGTCTACCCTTAGAAAAGGAACTACCGGCAAAATTTACAAAAGAGGACACTTCTTTTGATGTATTCTCCCTCATGCAAATCGAACGCCTGCCTGTTACAGCAGAGATTATCCAAAGGGAAAGCAGAAAAGACCCCACACTGTTTCTGATCTGCATGGCCACCCAAAATGGCTGGAGCGTGCTGCAGAAATTCCAGTTGCCCCATTTTTACCAGCCTCGGGATCAACTTGTCCTTGATGGAGTTTTCCTTGTGTGGGGCTTGAGATCCAAGCTACATGCCGGTCATCTAGACGTGGTCTAAGTGAAAGCTTTGGCTCGAAGCTTTGTCTGGTGGCCTGGGATAGATCAGCAGATCGAGCAACTTGCCATGCACTGTTCAGGATGCCAGCACATCCAGAAGATGCCAAGAGTAGCGGCTCTCCATCCCCATCCCCGGGAATGGCCTGCAGTGCCCTGGCAGAGTGACCCCCTGTCAGGAAAGATGTTATCCCACAAGAGTAAGATATCCTCCACAGTGACTAAGTCTTTAGGGCTGAATGGAACAAGTTAAAATTCACTATGTTGTAGTGTAGTAGTTGTATTTTATATGTATAAAATATATAATTCAAAGATGTACTAGTGACAGGTTTGTTGGTCATTGTAAATTGTCCCATGGTTGGTGGTGGCATCCGTTAGTCTCGCGAGACCATGGATCTGCACCTGAAAAGTCCTCACTCTACAGGGCGCAGGCCTGGACAAGGTTGTATGGAAGACCAGCAGTTGCCCATGCTGCAAGTCTCCACTCTCCATGACACCGATGTTGTCCAAGGGAAGGGCAAGGGCCGATACAGCTTGGCACCAGTGTCATCACAGGAGTTGCCAGAACAAGGTTGAAGGCAACGTCAGACTGCCTTAGGGACTCCAGCTCCGGATTTGTCCTCAGGGTTTACTCTCAAAGCCTTTCCCATGAGTGGGTATTTTCCCTCTCTTAGATGGACTGCCTTCCCATGGTTAGGCGAGGGTTAAATCAGGGGTTGCTGGCCAGCACAGCTCAAAGGGCCAAAGGGCCTGTTTCACACCGTATCTCAATAAATAAATACACAAATGAACTGAGTTGGAGATACTCACTAAGCAGGGAGGAGTGTAGTGTGTTCAGTATTTCAGTAATACTGTAAATATATGGTTCGATTCAGAAATCTTGCCTGTTTACATCATTTATTACGGGTTATATGCATGAAGTGCGTGAATAGCGTACGTCATTACGCCACCCCATCATATGTGCGTTTCACTATAAGAGAAACTAAGAGTGCACACATATCCCAGTTTCCATGTTTTGCCTTCATTTAGTTTCTGGAGTTACAGAATGTAACAGAAGTCATAAACACAGGAGATTCTGCAGAAGCTGGAAATCCAGAGCAACTCAACCCAAAATGCTGGAGGAACTCAGCAGGTCAGGCAGCATCCATGGGAAGGGATAAACAACCGACATTTCGGGCCAAGACCCTTCGTTAGGACTTGAAAGGGAGGGGAGGCTGGCAGAGTAAGGTGGGGGGTGGGTTGGGGGGGTAGGATGACAAGTAGAAAATGAAACTAGGTGAGTAGAGGAGGGGGGAATGAACTAAGAAGCTAAGAGGTGATAGGTAACAAGGGAAGTCTCTGGGTTCCCAGCAAAGGAGAGGATTGTCTGGAGGTAGATGAAGTCCTTGACGTGCAAGTATCAACTGTTGGCAGGTCAACACGACGATACCAATCAGCACTGGACAGCGGCTTCCATCCGAAAGGATTAATGGGAATTGATCCCTGGAGAAATAGTCCCTCCAGCAGGGCGGAGTGAAAAGCTGATCTCCAGATGCTTTGGGGCTGCCCTTTGTCTTGACACCTGGAGTGGAGATCGATCCCAATCTGCTGTAGTCCAGGGAAGATTTCTCGACCACTGAGTCTGCATGTGGGGCCTGGTGCTGTGGCTGAGACACTCCCCACACAGTGCGGGTGTGTGTATCGGCTGTGAGCAGTGACGGCCGAAAGGACGGGGACATGATGTGGGGAACGGGGTAAATTTGGTATCCATCACTGGCAAAGTGTGGTCAGCCCCACTGATTTTCTCTTCTCCCCACTGGGAACTGTGAGGTTTCCTGGAACGGATCAGGGAGATCCCACAATTGTACAGCTGTCTCTCAGTAGGTGGTTGGAAGCGACAGTGGGTCATGGGGTCTACCTGTGTTGGCCTTAAACAAATGGGGAGGGTTTGAGTCGACCATCTACAAGTCCTCACTCAGAACTCAACTCTAGGTAGATCCAGAGAGCCGAACCATTGAAAGAAGTGGACCAGGACGGGAAAGGAAGGGGGGTGAACGCAGAGTAAAATGGTGGGGGATGGTGGGAGGGGAAACCAGGTGAGAGGGAAGATATGTGGGAGGGGAGTGGGGATGAAGTTTGAAGTTGGGGAGGGGAATAAATGGAAAAAGTAGATGGCAGAAGAAGGAGGAATCTGATAGGAGAGCAGAGTAGACTGTGGGAGAAGGGAAGGAGGAAGGAACCAAAGGGAAGTGAGGAGAAGGGGTAAGAGGAAAGCCAGACTGGGAAATGGAACCATTTTGGGGGTTTTAACCAGGCCAGATTGAAAAAGTCACTAAATAATTATCTTCAACAAATCATAAACACACTGGACCACTGTTACACCACCATCAAGAATGCCTAACATGCTGTTCCACACCCTCACTTCAGGAAGTCTGGCTGTACTTCTACTCCCTGAGTATAGACAGAGACTGAAGACTGCAGCACCAGTAGTGAGGACCAAGAAGGTATGGATAAGGGAAGCACAGGAACACCTACAGGACTGCTTTGAATCGATGTACTGGACTGAATTCAAGGATTCATCTTCGAACCTGGATTAATATGCTGCAGTTGTTACCGACTTCATTAATTCCTGTGCAGATAAGTGTGTGCTTATGAGAACATACTGTGTAATCCCAAACCCGGAGATTCGCTGTCTGCTGGGGGCTCGGTCTGTGGCATTCTGCTCCGGAGATTCTGGCATTTAAGTCTGGGGACCCAGGTCTGTACAAGAAAACTAGGTATGACACAGGGGGCTATTTCAGGAGCAAAGATATGATTTTGTGTGAGGTTGGAGGCGATATCAGATGCATATCAACTTTGGCAGGATTTGCAGGACGTTATTTCCTACAAAGTGAAACCCAATAGCATGAACATAAGAACATAAGAAATAGAAGCAGGAGTCGACCATCTGGCCTGTCGAGCCTGCTCTGCCATTCAGTAAGATCATGGCTGATCTGGCCACGGACTACTCTCCACCTATCTGCCTTCTTTCCCCCACTATGCAAAAATCTATCCATCTTGTCTTAAGGTAGCCTCTACTGGTTCATTGTGTTAAGAATTCCAAGGAGGAGAAGATGGCGGCGCGACGGCAGCACGCGTGGTCTCTTCGGTGGTGATGTCTGTTATCTGTCAAGTAGGGGACCGTGCACAATTCTGATTTGATGAAGAAGGATGTGAGAGTACGGAAGAACATCTGGAAAACTTCTGAAATGCCGCGTTAGCTGCCGCTGCTACTGTGTGGTAACCAGAATCTCCGGAGCAGAAGGCCCCGAAATCCTCGGCTTTGCTTGTTTCAGCGGCTGGGGTGAGGTTGAAGGCACTCGGCAGAGGATGGCGCTCGGGAGGCTGTATCGGAGAGGCTGGTCGGAAGCTCCAAGTTTTCGGATGGATGGACTCAGTGTCGGCTGTGGTCGGCTGCTTCCAAGGCATCGGCAAGTTGACGGTGCCTGGAGGTTTAAGGCAGGGAGTTTCTCCCTTTTGCCACCTGCTATCGGGGACTCAGGAGTCAATCAACTTGGGGACTTTTGAGACTTTATTTACCGTGCCCATGGTTTGTTCTTCATCAAATTATGGCATTGCTTTGCACTGCTGTAACTATATGTTATAATTATGTGGTTCTGTCAGTGTTAGTCTTTGGTTTGTCCTGTTTTCTGTGATATCACTCCAGAGAAACATTGTATCATTTCTTAATGCTTGTATGCATTTCTAAATGACAATAAAAGAGGACTGAGTGTTCTCATAATCTAAAATCTAAGATTCACCACCCTCTGTGAAAAGCAGTTCTTCCTTATCTCCATCCTAAATCTACTCCCCTGAATCTTGAGGCTATGTCCCCTAGTTCTAGCCTCACCAAGCAGTGGAAACAACTTTCATAATTTTATCCATCCCTTTCATAATTTTATGTTTCTATAAGATCTCCTTTCATTCTTATGAATTCCAGTGACTCAATCTCTCCTCATAGTCTAACCCCCTCATCTCTGGAATCAACCTGGTGAACCTCCTCAGCACCGCCTCCAAAGCCAGTATATCCTTCCTCAAGTAAGCAGACCAGAACTACACACAGTACTCCAGGTGTGACCTCACCAGTACCCTGTACAGTTGCAGCATAACCTCCCTGCTCTTAAATTCAATCCCTCTGATAACGAAGGCCAACATTCCATTTGCCTCCTCGATAGCCTGCTGTACCTGCAAACCAACCTTTTGTGATTCATGCACAAGCACTCCCAAGTCCCTCTGTACAGCAGCATGCTGCAATTTTTTATCATTTAAATAATAAGCTGCTCTTTCATTTTTCCTTCCAAAGTGGATGACCTCGCATTTACCAACATTGTTCTCCATCTGCCAGACCCTTGCCCACTCACTTAACCTATCTATATCTTGTGCACACATGAGGAAATCTGCAGATGCTGGAATTTCAAGCAACACACATAAAAGTTGCTGGTGAACACAGCAGGCCAGGCAGCATCTATAGGAAGAGGTACAGTTGATGTTTCGAGCCGAGACTGTACCTCTTCCTATAGATGCTGCCTGGCCTGCTGTGTTCACCAGCAATTTTTATGTACTGTATATATTCTGCACAATTTGCTTTTCCACTCAATTTAGTATCATCAGCAACCTTGGATACACTGCACTTGGCCCCCTCTTGCAGATTATTAATGTATATCATGAACAGTTGCGTGCCCAGCACCGACCCCTGTGGCAGACCGCTCACCACTGATTGCCAATTGGAGTAACACCCATGTATCCCAACTCTCTGCTTTCGATTAGTTAACCAATTCTCTATCCATGCTAATACATCACCCCAACTCTACGTATCTTTATCTTACGGATAAATCTTTTATGCGGCACCTCATCAAATGCCTTCTGGAAATCCAACTAACGTCTATCTGTTCCCCTCTATCCACTGCACTCGTTATATCCTCAAAGAACTCCAGTAAGTTTGTCAAACTTTGCTGAATCCATGCTGTGTCTGCCTGATGGATCCATTTCTTTCCAGATGTCTCGCTATTACTTCTTTAACGATAGCTTCAAGCATTTTCCCAACTACAGATGTTAAACTAACTGGCCTATAGTTACCTGCCTTTTGCCTATATGCTTCACTACCAGACGAGCTCAACATCTTCTATTACCACTTTGAAAGGGAGGATATAACTACAGTGTGAAGATCCCTTCAGCACCTGGTGACCCTGTGATCTCTGACTCGGAGGCTGATGTTAGGCTGTCTTTAAGGAGCGTAAATCCTTGCAAGGGTGGCAGACCCCAATGGAGTACCTGGTAAGGATCTGTAAACTTGTGCCAACCAACTGGCGAGAGTACCCAAGACATTTTCAAACTCTTGCTGCTACAGGTGGAAGTTCCCACGTGCTTTAAAAGGGCTACAATTATACCAGTGCCTAAGAAGAGTAGAGTGAGCTGCCTCAGTGTCTATTGTCCAGTAGCACTCAAATCAACGGTGGTGAAATGCTTTGAAAGATTTTATTATGGCTAGAATGAGCTCCTGTTTCAGTAAGGACATGGACCCACTTCAATCTGCCTATCACCACAGTAAGTCTATAGCACATGCAATCTCAATGGCTCTTCACACGGCCTTAGACCACCTGGACAATACAAACAGCTACATCAGGGTGCATTCATCAACCATAGCTCAGTATTTAATACCACCATTCCCACAATCTTGAATGAGAAGTTGCAGACCTGGGCCTCTGTACCTCCCTCTGCAACTGGATCCTTGACTTCCTCAACGGAAGACTACAATCTGTGTGGATTTGGGATAATATCTCAACCTCGCTGACGATCAGCACTGGCGCACCTCAGGGGTGTGTGCTTAGCCCACTGCTCTACTCTCTGTATCCCATGACTGTGTGGCTAGGCATAGCTCAAATACCATCTATAAATTTACTGACGATACAACCATTGTTGGTAGAATCTCAGATGGAGATGAGAGGGTGTACAGGAGTGAGATATACCAACTAGTAGCAATAAACTTGCACTCAATGTCAGTAAGACGAAAGAGCTGATTGTGGACATCAGGAAGGGTAAGACAAAGGAACACATACCAATCCTCATAGAGGGATCAGAAATGGAGAGAGTGACAGATTTCAAGTTCATGGTGTCAAGATCTCTGAGGATCTAACCCGGTCCCAACATATCGATGCAGCTATACAGAAGGCAAGACAGTGGCTATATTCCATTAGGAGTCTGAGGAAATTTGGTTTGTCAACTAAGACACTGTAAAACTTCTACAAATGGAGAGCATTCTGATAAGCTGCATCACTATCTGGTATGGACACTGCACAGGATCAAAAGAAGCTACAAAAAGTTGTAAAGGTTTGTCAGCCCCAACTAGGGTACTGGCTATCTTCCAGGAGCGGTGCCTCAGAAAGGGGGTGTTCATCATTAAGGACCCCCATACCTAGGACATGCCCTTTTCTCACTGTTACCATCAGGAAGGAGGTACAGAAGCCTGAAGGCACACACTCAGCGATTCAGGAACAGTTTCTTCCCCTCTGCCATCTGATTCCTAAATGGACATTGAACCCTTGGACACTACCTCACTTTTTTTTTGTTTTTATATTATTTCTGTTTTTGTACTATTCAAGATACATATACTTACTGTAATTGATCTAATAATTTATTTTTCTTTCTATATTTATCATGTATTGAATGTACTGCTGCTGCAAAGTTAACAAATTTCACGATATATGCTGGTGATATTAAACCTGATTCTAAAAATATCGAAGGCGAGGGGTGAGAAATTACTGGAAGTTAGAGAAATCGATGTTCATGCGATTCTCAGACAGAATATTAGGTGTTGCTCCTCCAACCTGAGAGTGTTGCATCATGACAGTAGAGGAGGACGATGTTCGACCTGTCGGAATGGGAACGGAACGTAGATTTGAAAGGGTGGCTTCCAGGGAATCTTGCCTTTTATGGCAGACAGAGCAAAGGTGCTACACAAAGCAGTCCCCAGTCTACATCGGGACTCATTGATGTAGAGGAAGCTGCACAAGGAGCACTGGATAGAGCAGATGAGCCCATCAGACTCGCAGGTGAGGTGTCCCCTCACCTGAAAGAAATGTTTGTGGCCCTGAAGGGTGATGCATTGTCCTGCTTGCAGGGATAAGTGTCATAAAGCAGATCAGTGGGGAAGGACCAGTGGACACAGGAGCCTCAGAGAGAGCCGTCCCTAAGGAAAACAGCGAGTGAAGGGAGGACGTGCCTTGCAGTAGGACCCTGTTGGACATGGTGGAAGTTATGGAGAATGATGTGCTGTATATGGCGGCCCATGGAGTGGTAGGTAAGGATAAGGGAAACTCTATCCTTGATATGGTGGTGGGAAGATAGGCTGACGTGGATATCCGGGAAATGGAGATGTGGGTGAGGGCAACATTGATGGTGGAGGAAGGGAACACTGTTCTTTGAAGAAGGGGTACATCTCAGATGGTCCGGAATGGAAAGCATCAGCATAAGAACAGATGCGGCAGAGATGGAGGAACTGAGAAAGGGGAATGGTCGTGATTCCTGGAAGAGTAGGCTCCCTGTACCTGAGTATGTGTATGTGTTCTGCATCATAGTGATGCCATGCTTGGAATATCATGTGGTGTGGGTGAAGCTCACCCCGCTATGCATGTGGGTAGGGTGCAGCTCACTGTCACTTTAACATATAACTAGTGGAGGACAGATGATTCTCATTTATCTCATCTATCTGAGAACTTATCTGGGTCCCACTCTGACAGATTGATAGGAGGTATCTTTTTAAAGTCACCAGCCACAAGGGTTTTAGACATGACTGTTCCAAGTGTTTTCCGATAAGGGTTGTAAACCAATTGGTGACTTCCATGCCTGGTCACATTGCTCCCACGTCACGTCTCTGCCGCCAAAATCCGGAAGTAGATGGTGGATTTTCTATGTGGCAAGGATCTCTGGTATGGTTCTGAGACTCCTGATTGAGGAGAGTGGTCAGTCACGGGTATGCTTCTAAAACCAGGTGGATACTCTGTCTCTGAACCCTGCAGATACCTGTATGTTGAGCATCTTCCCAGAGAGAAGTCACTCCTGATGCGTTTCTTCCCCAGGAATAGGGCTGGGGGGCTCTTTTCTCAGCTGTGTTACTTTATGACACCAGGCCTTCAGGACATCACGTGGTTCCCAGTGGCGAGCACCTGTTTCCCTGTTAAAGCTGCCTGCTTATCAGTGGAATCAGGAACATCCCTACCTCCAGGTACTGCGACTTGACAGGGAAGGAGTGAAATGCTTGAAGAGTGAAGCTGCACAGCACCAAGTCTTCCAGTGGATGATTTTGGTTCCATGTCACCTCGTGATAACAGATTTCTACATATTTCTACAGATATACTGTGGAGACATTCTAACTGGTTGCATCACTGTCTGGTGTGAAGGACCATTGCAAAGAGTTGGAAAACGCTGCAGAGGGTTGCAATCTCAGTCAGCTCAATCACGGGCACCAGCCTCCTCAGCACTGAGGACACCTTCAAAAGGTGAGGGTTCAACAAAGGAGATGTCCATCATTAAGGACCCCCATTACCCAGGACTGGCTCTAACCTCATCGCTACCATCAATGAAAACACTTTAGGAACACCTTCTTCCCTTCCGCCATCAGCTTTCTGAATGGACGGTGAACCAACTCGTGATCACTGCCGCACTATGTTTTGCTCGCTTTTTGCACTACTTGTTTAATTTTTTAATTAATTGTATATTCTATATATAAATGATACACAATTTTCTTACTGTGACTTCATACTTCACTGCACTGCTACCACAAAATAACATATGCCAGTCATATTAAACCTGATTCTGATTCAAATGAGGGGTCTGATGACCATTGTCTGCCCCCAACTGGATGGACTCCCATTTTCCAGGAGTTGCTTCTTGGGCAGAGAGTCCTCAGAGCTGGTCTTACACAATTATGGGCTGCTACTTGCAAATGGAGGCATTTCCTGTGCACCCTAACTGTTCACAGTCATCACCCCCATCTCTGGCCATTGTTCTGTGTCCTGGATATGGCTATATGGGACCTGGGGTGGGGTGTGTTGGTGGAAGCAGTCCTGTGCAACAGAATTTTAATTTTACGTTCACCTGTGGACTCGTGGATCCCTGTCCTTTCGTAGCCTGGATGAATATGTGTTCCATGTACAAGAAAGTGTGTCTCAGTTCGGTATTTGATGTTTGCCTGGACTTAGTCCCTGAACAATGGGTGGCCAGGTGAGAAGGAAGTGAGACCTTCATCATTTTGTTCATGAGCAAGGTGGCCATTCACCAGTGCAGACAGTAGCCTATCAAAAGCACCATCTGAACCCACATCCTGCCCATCATCCGAGGATATATCCATTCATGGACGATAAATGAAAAGAATTCAGCATTGTCTGCTGGAGACTTTCAAGGAGAAGTGGGCTCCACAAAGGCTAGGTCCATCCTGGGCATGGAACAACTGCTTTAATCAAGCTTTGCTTAAAAAATGGGGAAAATATTGGGTACAGAATAAACCCCTCTCTCCAGTGATCTGTTAAATATTGCCAAGACACAAGTCAGATCCAGAGTAAAGTTCTTCTTTCCTGTCCCTCCACACACTCTCAGTACAAGGTTAGATTCAGAGTGAAGCTCCCTTTACACTGTCCCACCTAACGCTTCCGAGATATGGGCTAGATACAGATTGAAGCTCCCTCTGCAGGGAAGCTTCACCCTCAGAATAACCTGGGTTCTTTACTCTGACACTTACCAGATGTGTCCAGTTTGCAGATGTCCCTCAGCTTGATCTCTGCTGTTTCATTACTGATGGGGTTCCTGACCTCACAGTACACAATGTCCTCGACCTCTGCAGCGTGATGAACCTTCAGTGTATTTCCGAGTACCTGGAAGTGCTGGGTGCTGTCATTTACCAAAGTTTCATTCCTCCACCACGTGAAGCTGATGGGGTCACCTGAGGTCACGCTGCAGGTCAGGGTGAAGTTGCAGATCCCAGTGGTACTCTGAACTGTGATGTGTGCTCCTGACACAGGCTCTGAGGTTGGTGCAGAGAGATGCAAATGAGTAAAGGAGTTCTTAGTAGACACTTCGATCACCAATTTCCCCATCCCATCCTGAACAGTCCCAAGTGAACATAAAGCTGATCCCAGCTCATAACCCTCCACCCGTTTAACCCTTCACTCATCTTCAGTTCAGCCAGTTGCTGCTAGAAGAAGTTCCCACGTGTGCTGTGCCCTCTTCCCAAAAAATTGCCCACACTCATCCACAAGCACACTGTTATGTCTTGTTTATGGCTCTGTATGCTGGGAATTCTCTCAGCTCCACGTCTTCTGTCACTCCTGTGAGTGGTCCTGAATCTGAAGCAAGAGCAGTAACCATGGGACTGTGACTGCACAGAGCTAGACGGGAAATGTGTGCAGTATTCCAGAGTGAACCTGACACTGGAGATCCTGGGTCACACACCTTCTCCCTCATTCATCAGCTCACAGACCAGGGTGTCATCAGGATGTTAGAAACATAGAAAAGAGGCGCAGGAGTAAGCCATTCGGCCCTTCGAGCCTGCACTGCCATTCAGTATGATCATGGCTGATCATCCAACTCAGAACCCTGTATCTGCCTTCTCTCCATACCCCCTGATCCCTTTAGCCACAAGGGCCATATCTAACTCCCTCTTAAACATAGCCAATGAACTGGCCTCAACTGTTTCCTGTGGCAGAGAATGCCACAGATTCACCACTCTCTGTGTGAAGAAGTTTTTCCTAATCTTGGTCCTAAAAGGCTTCCCCTTTATCCTCAAACTGTGACCCCTCGTTCTGGACTTCCCCAACATCGGGAACAATCTTCCTGCATCTAGCCTGTCCTCAATCTGTGACCCCTCGTTCTGGACTTCCCCAACATCGGGAACAATCTTCCTGCATCTAGCCTGTCCAATCCCTGTAGGAGTTTATACGTTTCAATCTTCTAAATTCCAGCAAGTATAAGCCTAGTCGATCCAGTCTTTCATCATATGAAAGTCCTGCCATCCCAGGAATCAATCTGGTGAACCTTCTTTGTACTCCCTCTATGGCAAGAATGTCTTTCCTCAGATTAGGGGACCAAAACTGCACACAATACTCCAGGTGTGGTCTCACCAAGGCCTTGTACAACTGCAGCAGTACCTCCCTGCTCCTGTACTCGAATCCTCTTGCTATGAATGCCAGCATACCATTCGCCTTTTTCACCACCTGCTGTACCTGCATGCCCACTTTCAATGAATGGTGTATAATGACACCCAGGTCTTGTTGCACCTCCCCTTTTCCTAATCGGCCACCATTCAGATAATAATCTGTTTTCCTGTTTTTGCCACCAAAGTGGATAACTTCACATTTATCCACATTAAATTGCACCTGCCATGAATTTGACCACTCACCCAACCTATCCAAGTCACTCTGCATCCTCTTAGCATCCTCCTCCAGCTAACACTGTCGCCCAGCTTTGTGTCATCCGCAAACTTGGAGATGCTGCATTTAATTCCCTCATCCAAGTCATTAATATATATTGTAAACAACTGGGGTCTCAGCACTGAGCCTTGCGGTATCCCACTAGTCACTGCCTGAATTCTGAAAAGGTCCCATTTATTCCCACTCTTTGCTTCCTGTCTGCCAACCAATTCTCTATCCACATCAATACCGTACCCCCAATACTGTGTGCTTTAAGTTTGCACACTAATCTCCTGTGTGGGACCTTGTCAAAAGCCTTTTGAAAATCCAAATATACCACATCCACTGGTTCTCCCCTATCCACTCTACTAGTTACGTCCTCAAAAAATTCTATGAGATTCGTCAGACATGATTTTCCTTTCACAAATCCATGCTGACTTTGTCTGATGATTTCACTGCTTTCCAAATGTGCTGATATCACATCCTTGATAACTGACTCCAGCAGTTTCCCCACCACCGACGTTAGGCTAACCGGTCTATAATTCCCCGGTTTCTCTCTCCCTCCTTTTTTAAAAAGCGGGGTTACCTTAACCACCCTCCAATCCTCAGGAACTAGTCCAGAATCTAAAGAGTTTTGAAAAATTATCACTAATGCATCCACTATTTCTTGGGCTACTTCCTTAAAGCATTCTGGGATGCAGACCATCTGGCCCTGGGGATTTATCTGCCTTTAATCCCTTCAATTTACCTAACACCGCTTCCCTACTAACATGTATTTCCCTCAATTCCTCCATCTCACTGGACCCTCTGTCCCCTACTATTTCCAGAAGATTATTTATATCCTCCTTAGTGAAGACAAAACCAAAGTAGTTATTCAATTGGTCTGTCATGTCCTTGTTCCCCATAATCAATTCACCATCTGTTGATTCCCATCTGTTGACATGGCACATTCGGAGAGGGGAAATGAGTCAGAGTGGGGAGTAAGTTGCAGAGACAGGACAGTAATTTGGGATGACAGATTCAGCCTTCAATCAACGGCAGCACTCCAAGTACAGCTGTATCTATGCAGTGCCAGAGACCTAGGTTCAATCTTGATCTTGGCTGGTGTCTGTGTGGACTTTGTATGTTCTCTGTGTTTTGGCTTTGGTTTCCTTCACATGTCAAAGTCATGAGGGTAGGGAAGCTAATTAGACATGGGACATACATTGCCACTGGTCTGTATGTAAGCGGAGGCATCTGGGGCAGGTTGATGAGAATGTGGGAGGAATTAAAAATGGATCTAGTGCAGGATTAGAGTGAATGGGCAGATGGTCAGCATGAATCATGGAATTAATGATTTTTTGTGTTCTGATCATGGGCTTTTCCTGTTCCTATATCTGACAGGCTTTTCCTGTTCCGTATATTTACAGGGTTTTTCCTGTTCTGTATATTTACAGGGTTTTTCCTGTTCTGTATATTTACAGGGTTTTTCCTGTTCTGTATATTTACAGGGTTTTTCCTGTTCCGTATATCTAGAGGGCTTTTCCTGTTCTGTATATGTAAAGGGATTTTCCTGTTCTGTATATCGAAAGGGTTTTTCCTGTTCCGTATATCTACAGGACTTTTCCTGTTCTGTATAACTAAAGGGTTTTTCCTCTTCCATATATCTAAAGGTACGTGGCCAAGTGGTTAAGGCGTTCGTCTAGTGATTTGAAGGTTGCTAGTTCGAGCCTTGGCTGAGGCAGCGTGTGTGTCCTTGAGCAAGGCATTTAACTATACATTGCTCTGCGACGACACTGGTGCCAAGCTGTATGGGTCCTAATGTCCTTCCCTTAGACAACATCGGTGGTGTGGACAGGGGGGTCCCTTGCCCAGGCCTGCACCCTGGAAAACCTTCCAAGGCGCAAATCCATGGTCTCATGAGACTAACGGATCTAAAGGGCTTTTCCTGTTCCGTGTATCGAAAAGATTTTCGCTGTTTATGCGTGGGAGGTGGGGGGGGAGCTGGGGGGACTTTTGGGTTCTAACATTTAACTGTCATTCATTGTTTGGGGCACTCCTTTGTTTCCTTCGATGTTTGCGATGAAAAGGATTTTCAGGATGTACATCGTATACATTTCTCTGACATTCAATGTACCTTTGAAACCTTTGATCTTCCTTGGTTAGACTACCCATAGAATGTACTCACAGTTTTTGTCTCTTTTGGTTCAGACCTCATTCAGAATCAGAAAATACTTCATAAAGCAGAAAACGGACATTCAGCCAATGCCAGCTATGGCAGTTGGGATGGATTTGTCCAGCACTCTTCACTCTCAGCTGCGTGGGTGCATGGCTGAGCAGTGGCTGAAATACTCCCGCACACGTAGCCTATGTTGCTGTGTTAACTGGAGTTGGATGCAGCTGGAAAAACTTTCAGGGACCCTGCAGCTCGTGCTCGTGTTCCCAGTATTAATTGTGTACTTTTTTATTTGCACAATTTGTCCTCTTTTGCACATTGGATGTTTGTTGTTCTTTGTTCTGTGTGTTTTGTGGATTCAATTGTTTTTCTTTGTTTTCCAGTGGGTGCCCACAAACAAAATGAATCTCCCGGTAGTGTAGCGGTTAGCGAGATGCTAACGCTCAGGGCATTGGTGTTCAGTGTCCAATCCCAATGTTCTTCGTTCTCCCTGTGACCGAATGTGTTTCCTCCAGGTTTCCTCCTACGGGTTTATTCCCACAGTACAAACCCGTACCAGTTGGTATGCTGACTGGTTGCTGAATTGTCCTGTGGTCAGGATCAGATTAAACCTGTGGGTGCGGCTCCCTTCCTTTCCAATCCTGATGAGGTGGTCTCGGCCTGAAATGTTGACTCTTTTTGCCTCTCCATAGATGTTGCCTGACCTGCTGAGTTCATCCAGCATTTTGTGTGCGTTGCTATGGGAGCAGAATCTGCCTGCTCTTCCATTCTTTCCCTTAACTGATAAATAACATTCTGTTTGCCAGTTTAATCTCCAGGGGTCTGAGTTTTAAAGGCGTGTGGACTCACGGTCTGATGTGCTGTTGAATCTCTACTCTGCGTGTGGCAGCAACTCAGTGCATAAAGTACATGATCAAGAGATCAAGTTGTTGTTCAGACCAAAGATCAGAATGGGGAAGTAATGTGATCTTTGACTGTGGAATGATGGTTGATGCTAGATGGAGTGTTTTGAGTATCTCCAAAACTGCTGATTTCCTGGGATTTTCATGCACAACAGTCTCAAGTTCACAGAGAAGGGTGTGAAAACCAAAAAAAATCAATGACCAACAGTTCTGTGAGCAAAAATAGCTTGTCAGTGACAGCATTCAGAGGAGAATGGCCAGACTTGACTTTGAAGTGGATGGGCTCCAGCAGGAGAACCCCACACCCTGCGGGTTCCACTTCCCAATCTAATAAAGTGGCCACTGACTCTACTTTTGCATGACTACCAGTGTCCTCAACTCTCCAACACTTTGCATGGGCAGAAACTCTTCAGAATTGAGAACGACGTCTATGGGGCTTGCTGGGCAGGGATGTGAAGTGGCCAAATGGAGCTGAGGTGTAGTGGGGCTGAGGCAGTGCAGGGCTGGGGGAGGTGAGGAAATGCACCAGGGCAGGGTGTGCACAGTGAGGTGGAGGTCACTTCACTAGGTACACTCGTACACCTGCTCATTCATGTAAATGTCTAATCAGACAATCTTGTGACTACAGAAAGTTGTAAACTCAACCATCATGGGCACGACCCATTGAGGGCACCTTCAAAAAGTGGCACCTGCCATTAAGTACCCCCACCACCCAGGACATCTTCACTTCTCATTGCTTCCATCAGGGAGGAGGTGCAGGAGCCTGAAGACACACACTCAACATCTCAGGCAAAGCTTCTTCCCCTCCGCCGTCAGATTTCTGAATGGACAATGAACCCATACACTTGACCTCACTACTTTTTCCCTTTCATTGCTCTCTTTTTGACTGTTGATTTATTTTAATTTTATATATATTCCTTATGGTTTATTAGACTGTTTTTATCATGTACTGCTGCCTCAAAACACTAAATTTTATGATGTTTGCCAGTGATATTAAACCTGATTTTGGTTCTGTTCTAATTGTCCGTGTTGGTACCACACTCCTCCCTGTGTGCTGTTTCTCCAGGCCTGGACACAGGAACAACCTGCACGGCCGCTGGCCTCATCTCCAGGGATGCAGTGGGTGTGTTCCTCTCAGCCCCACTGCACTGGGACCGTGAGCCCAACTCTAGACACAGGCAGACAGTGGGAACACGCAGGATCTGCCCTTACCCATTAATCCAGGCCCCTCCACAGAAGTCTTACTCACCGTACACCTTAAGTTGGATACGCTTTTTGCATTCCTTTCCTGAATCTCCTGCAGTAAGAGTCACTTCATAATCATCAGTGTCCTCTTTCCTTAGATCATGGATTTCCAAGCTGAAGTTTCCGGAATGAAGAGTTATTCGGTTGTTGTAAGTTGTATTAAAGTATTTAGTCGATCCTTCTATGTATCGTGCTATCGCTGCGCTGAGTGATAACCTTTTCCACACAACCGCGTCAATGCCCTGACAGACTGGGGTCGAAGGAGACAAGGAAACCGAGTGTCCCAGGACTCCATTCACAATGACAGGGGAAGCTCCAGTCCTGGCTGAGGAGACAAGAGGAGACAGTCAGAATGTGAGCTCAGTGACTGGAGGAGGAATCAAACCTTGCAGGATCACATACACAGGGGCAGGCCATGAGGCCCATTGTCTGGCTTCTGTCCCATGACTGATCTGACCCACAGTTCCTACATCACACAGTGAGCTCATGGGGGGAACAGAGTGAAGATTCGCTGCAACCAGACCTGAGAAATGAAGTCAGGGAGGCAGAGACATGGCAAAGGAACTCGGTCAAGTGAATGGTATCCGTGGAGAAGCTAGAAGCATTTGGGGAGTTTGAACAAAAAAGGAATAGAGCAACACTCTTACAATTCAGGGCATTGGAGTTCCGAGTTCAACTCTGGCACCCTGTGTAAGCAAGTTTGTCAGTTCTTACCGTGAGTCCTCCCACAGCCCAAAGACATACTGGTTAGTTGGTCAATTGGTCATTGTCAATTGTCTTGTGGTTAAGCTTGGGATAACCAGTTGGGTAGCTCGTCTGGCCATAAGGACCTGTTCCAAGCCGTATCTCTGAGCCAATAAGTAAATTATGTGGGTAAATGGGAGGGTGTGAGCTATGTGCAGGAACAGATTTCTGAAAATGGTAAAAGACATGGAGCATAGAACATAGAATACTACAGTACAGTACAGGATCTTCGGCCCACAATGTTGTGCCAACCCTCAAACCCTGCCTCCCATATAAGCCCCCATCTTAAATTCCTCCATATACATGTCTAGTAGTCTTTTAAACTTCACTAGTGTATCTGCCTCCACCACTGACTCAGGCAGTGCATTCCATGCACCAACCACTCTCTGAGTAAAAAACCTTCCTCTAATATCCCCCTTGAACTTCCCACCCCTTACCTTAAAGCCATGTCCTCTTGTATTGAGCAGTGGTGCCCTGGGGAAGAGGCGCTGGCTATCCACTCTATCTATTCCTCTTATTATCTTGTACACCTCTATCGTGTCTCCTCTCATCCTCCTTCTCTCCAAAGAGTAAAGCCCGAGCTCCCTTAATATCTGATCATAATGCACACTCTCTAAACCAGGCAGCATCGTGGTAAATCTCCTCTGTACCCTTTCCAATGCTTCCACATCCTTCCTATAGTAAGGCGACCAGAACTGGACACAGTACTCCAAGTGTGGCCTAACCAGAGTTTTATAGAGCTGCATCATTACATCGCGACTCTTAAACTCTATCCCTCGACTTATGAAAGCTAACACCCCATAAGCTTTCTTAACTACCCTATCCATCTGTGAGGCAACTTTCAGGGATCTGGGGGTACATGTACCCCCAGATCCCTCTGCTCCTCCACACTACCAAGTATCCTGCCATTTACTTTGTACTCTGCCTTGGAGTTTGTCCTTCCAAAGTGTACCACCTCACACTTCTCCGGGTTGAACTCCATCTGCCACTTCTCAGCCCACTTCTGCATCCTATCAATATCTCTCTACAATCTTTGACAATCTTCTACACTATCTACAACACCACCAACCTTTGTGTCATCTGCAAACTTGACAATCCACCCTTCTACCCCCACATCCAGGTCGTTAATAAAAATCACGAAAAGTAGAGGTCCCAGAACAGATCCTTGTGGGACACCACCAGTCACAACCCTCCAATCTGAATGTACTCCCTCCACCACCACCCTCTGCCTTCTGCAGGCAAGCCAATTCTGAATCCACCTGGCCAAACTTCCCTGGATCCCATGCCTTCTGACTTTCTGAATAAGCCTACCATGTGGAACCTTGTCAAATGCCTTACTAAAATCCATATAGATCACATGCACTGCACAACCTTCATCTATATGCCTGGTCACCTCCCCAAAGAACTCTATCAGGCTTATTAGACACGATCTGCCCTTCACAAAGCCATGCTGACTGTCCCTGAACAGACCATGATTCTCTAAATGCCCAGAGATCCTATCTCTAAGAATCATTTCCAACAGCTTTCCCACCACAGACATAAGGCTCACTGGTCTATAATTGCCCAGACTATCCCTACTACCTTTTTTGAACAAGGGGACAACATTCGCCTCCCTCCAATCCTCCGGTACCATTCCCGTAGACAATGAGGACATAAAGATCCTAGCCAGAAGCTCAGCAATCTCTTACCTCACCTCGTGGAGCAGCCTGGAGAATATTCCGTTAGGCCCCAGGGACTTATCCGTCCTAATGTATTCTAACAACTCCAGCATCTCCTCTCCCTTAATATCAGCATGCTCCAGAACATCAACCTCACTCATATTGTCCTCACCATCATCAAGTTCCCTCTCATTGGTGAATATCAAAGAGAAGTATTTATTGAGGACCTCGCTCACTTCCGCAGCCTCCAGACACATCTTCCCACCTTTATCTCTAATCGGTCCTACTTTCACTCCTGTCATCCTTTTGTTCTTCACATAATTGAAGAATGCCTTGGGGTTTTCCTTTACCCTACTCGCCAAGGCCTTCTCATGCCCCCTTCCTGCTCTTCTCAGCCCCTTCTTAAGCTCCTTTCTTGCTTCCTCAATAGACCCATCTGATCCCTGCTTCCTAAACCTCATGTATGCTGCCTTCTTCCACCTGACTAGATTTTCCACCTCACTTGTCACCCATGGTTCCTTCAATACCATTCTTTATCTTCCTCATCAGGACAAATTTATCCCTAACATCCTGCAAGACATCTCTCAACATCGACCACATGTCCATAGTACATTTCCCTGCAAAAACATCATCCCAATTCACACCTGCAAGTTCTAGCCTTATAGCCTCATAATTTGCCTTTCGCCAATTAAAAATTTTCCTGTCCTCTCTGATTCTATCCTTTTCCATGATAATGCTAAAGACCAGGGAGCGGTGGTCACTGTCCCCCCAGATGCTCAGCCACTGACCTGACCCGGTTCATTACCTAGTACTAGGTCTAGTATGGCATTCCCCCAGTCCACATACTGTGACAGGAATCCATCCTGGACACACTTAACAAACTCTGCCCCATCTAAACCCTTGGAACTAATCAGGTGCCAATCAACATTAGGGAATTTAAAGTCACCCATGATAACAACCCTGTTATTTTTGCACCTTTCCAAAATCTGCCTCCCAATCTGCTCCTCGGTATCTCTGCTGCTACCAGGGGGCCTATAGAATACTCCCAGTAGAGTAACTGCTCCCTTCCTGTTCCTGACTTCCACCCATACTGACTCAAAAGAGGTGGAGAATCGAACACTAGAGAGTCTGAAGTTAGTATCTTTGGAATAGATATGCACATTAGAAATGGTTTAAAGCAGTGATGGGGTTGTTTCTTTCACATCGGTCGTGATGTAGGCCTTGGTACAATTAATGAAATTAAGGAGGTATGCAAAATGGTAATTCAGTAATCTGTGAACTTTAACAGGGAAAATTATGAACATCTTATTTCTGTACTGTATAAAAGAAGGAACTGCTTATTTTGAATCTAGGACGCCCTGATTGTGAGGCAGAATCCCCATGATATATCTTCTAAATAAAGCGGGTTTGATATGGTATGATATGTCTCCATGTCTTCATGGAGTCCATGATCAAAATAGTTAGTTTAGCTGACAGCAGGAATTAAAACCATAAGAAAGTGTGTAGACACAGGAAATCCAAAGCAACACAAACAGAATGCTGGAGGAACTCAGCAGCTCAGGCAGCATCTCGGCAAATGAATAGATCGTCAAAGTTTTGGACCAAGACACTTCTTCAGGACTGAGAGGGAAGGGGGAAGATGCCAGAATAAGAAGGTGAGGGGAGGGGAGAGAGGCTAGCTGAGAGGTGAAAGGTGAAGCCAGGTGGGTGGGAAAGGTCAAGCACTGGAGAAGAAGGAATTTGACAGGGAAAGTGAGTAGACCAACGAAGTGAGACCGCCAGGAAGTGCAGATAATTATCATAACAAAACACTGTCTGCAGTAAGTCTAAGTTTAGTATACTGGATGATGAGATAGTTCTGTGTATCTCTGAGAAAAAAGAGTGAATAAACCTTCACAACTTGCATTTGTGGAGTACCGTAGGGGCATTGTTCCTGTCCCAAACTATCCACAGTAACACTGTGGAATACCACAGGGACACCATATCGACCCCAGGCTATGCGCAGCCATATCAGTGTGGCTACCATAGGGATATTGTTTCTGTCCCAGACTATCCACAGTCATATCAGTTCCTAAGGTTGTCAAAGCTGAGGAGTGGTAGTGGGGACAAGCTCCCACTACCTAAAAGTGCTCCTCTGACAACCAAGTCCAACTCCTGGCCTTCTCATGTGGCTTAACCTCTAATCCCGGCGGAACTGTTTCTACTGACAGGAGAAGGGGTGAAGGCGAGTCCAGGTGCCTTAAAGCCTGTGCTTCGGGTAGATACAGCTCATCAGTCTGGGAAGACAGTCCATTTAAGAGAGGGAAAACTCTGATTTCAAACCTCCACTGCCTTGTGGCCATACCCACTCATGGGAAAGGCTTCAGGAGTAAACCCTGAGGACAAATCCGGAGCTGCAGTCCCTAAGGCAGTCCGACTTTGCCTTCAACCTCGTTCTGGCAACTCCTGGGACAACACTGGTGCCAAGCTGTATCGGCCCTTGCCCTTGGACAACTTCAGTGTTGTGGAGAGGGGAGACTTGCTGCATGGGCAATTGCCGGTCTTCTATACAACCTTGTCCAGGCCTGCGCCCTGGAGCCAGGCACAGATCCGTGGTCTCGCGAGACTAACGGATGCCACACACATACATGAGGGTGAAGTACCATAGAATCATTGTTTCTACCCCAAACTATCCACAATCATATCAGTGTGGATACCTTAGGCAGATTGGAACACAAAAACAAGAGATTCTGCAGATGCTGGAAATCTAGAGCAAAACACTGAAAATTCTGGAGGAATTCGGCAGATCAGCAGTCGACATTTTGGACCGAGACCTTTCATCGGGACAGGAAAGGATAGGGGAAGATGGCAGAATAAAAAGGAGGTGGGAGGGGAGATGCTCCACAAAGCAGTCCCCTAATTTATGTCATGTCTCACCAATGTAGAGGAAGCACTGGATACAATTGATGTCTCCAGTGGTTTTGCAGGTGAAGTGTTGCCTCACCCAGAAGGACTGTTTGCGGCCCTGAATGGAGGTCTGCCCTCATTCCCACTGAGAACTTCTGTCGAAACGTTCAGAGGTGACACAAGGGCAGAAAGAGAGACTCTGAAATAGGTCGGCAGATCTCCGACTTTCATGAGAACTGCTGGAGAATTTGAGGAAAAGAAAATCAATAAACACTTGGCCAACAGGGCAGTTAACTGAAACTCTTAGACTGAAAGCAAAAAGGCCACACTGTGACTGCCAACACTAAATGAATAACACTCCTTTACAGCATCAATCAAAATGGTAATCCTCTTTCCCGGGCAAGGACCAGGGTGAGCAGAGAGCAACATGTTACTGTGCACCTGGACAAGACTTGAGAGAATATGACCAATTAAGTGTGACAGTGGAAAAGTGTGTATGGAACCGCAGGAGATGGCAGATGTACTTAATGAATACTTTGCTTCAGTATTCACTAATTAGTAGTTAGCTGGAATGTTCATTCCAACGAGCGTGATTACTGACCTACTCCACAGGCCAGCTGTGTGGGCCCAGACCCACAGCAGAGTCTGTGGTTGTGACAGCTTTGAAGAGTATTGCAATAAAGTCACAACTGCTATTGCTTGTGGAGTCTGTCCGCACCGTCCTGAGAAAGGTGAGGGGCATTAGTACGGCCTCAGCTGAATCGGGCCAATTTAAGGCATCCCACTCTGAAGTGTGAAGGGTGTGGAGGGGGATGAGTGGGAGTGAGAGTCACTCTGGTGTTGGAATTAAGGGTTAAACTGTTATGGATGTGAAGGTGACCATGAGAAACCTCAACCTCGCTGGCAGCAGAGAGTCTCACAGCAGACTTCACCATCTCTCTCCATCCTTAAGGACAGTCATAATGTCTGACAGGAAACCCACTGGGATTGGGAGATGAAGCCACCACCTGGGTTGGCAAAAGGACTAACCATACAGCTGTTACACTGGAAGTCAAGTCATGTCAATGCTACTTCCAGCTTAGTGTCCATAATGTCTATAAAAAGTATTCACCCCCCCCCCCCCGGGAGGTTTTCATGTTTTATTGTTTTACAACGTTGATTCACAGTGGATTTTATTTGGCTTTTTTGACACTGATCAACAGAAAAAAAACTCTTTTGTGTCAGTGAAAACAGATCTCTACGAAGTGAACTGGATTAATTACAAATATAAAACATAAAATAATTGATTACATAATTACTCACCCCCTTTCAAGTCAGTATTTAGTAGATGCGCCTTTGGCAACAATTACAGCCCTGAGTCTGTGTGGATCGTTCTCTATCAGCTTTGCACATCTGGACTCTGCAATTTTTCCCCATTCTTCTTTACGAAACTGCTCAAGCTCCGTCAGATTGCATGGGGATCGTGAGTGAACAGCCCTTTCCAAGTCCAGCCACAAATTCTCACTTGTTTGAGGTATGGACTCTAACTTGGCCACTCCAGTACAGTAACTTTGTTGTTTTTAGGCCATTCCCTGTAACTCTTGCAGACTGCATTAGGTGTTCCTCCAGGATTTCCCTGTATTTTGCTGCATTCATTTTACCCTCTACCTTCACAAGCCTTCCAGGGCCTGCTACAGTGAAGCATCCCCACAACATGATGCAGCCACTATCATGCCTTCATGGTGTGTTTTTGATGATGTTCGATGTTTGGCTTATGCCAAACAGCATTTAGTCTGATGGCCAAAAAGCTCAATTTTGGTTTCATCAGAGCATAGAACCTGCTCCTAGCTGATTTCAGAGTCTCTCACATGCTTTCTGGAAAAGTCCAGCTGAGATTTCATGTGTTTTTTTTTCAACAGTGGCTTTCTCTTTGCCACTCTCCCATAAAGCTGCAACTGGTGAAGCACCCGGGCAACAGTTGCTGTATGCACAGTCTCTCCCATCTCAGCCACTGAAGCTTGTAACTCCTCCAGAGTTGCCATTGGTCTCTTGGTGGCCTCGCTCTCTAGTCCCCTTCTTGCACAGTCACTCAGTTTTTGAGGATGGCCTGCTGTTGGCAAGATTTACAGCAGTGCCATATTCTTTCCATTTCTTGATGATTGACTTAACTGTCCTCCAAGGGACTCCTGACTTGTGCTTTTCAATAACCTTTTCGCAGAGTTGCTTGGAGTGTTCTTTTGCTTCATGGTGCAGTTTTTGCCAGGATACTGACTCACCAACAGCTGGACCTTCCGGATACAGGTGCATTTTTACTATAATCAATTGAACAGCTTGACTGCACACGGTGATCTCCATTTATCTAAGTTTGTGACTTCCAAAACCAATTGGCTGCACCAGTGATGATTTGGTGTGTCATATTAAGGGGCAGTGAATACTTATGTAATCAATTATTTTGTGTTTTATATTTGTAATTGTAATACTCTTAACAAATCTCGTTTGGATGGATGCTGTGCGATGTGTCCCCTGTTACAAATCAGTACCCTGAAATAACAAACAGTACACAATATGTGATTAAACAATTAAGCTTTATAACTCTTACTTTGACTACATGGTTAGTAGAGAAACAAAATATAAAAGAAAAAGGGCCCAAATCATAAGATTTAATAATAAACAGTCTGTGCTCAACAAAGTTGGAGCTCATGCAGTTCAGTAGTCTATCTCCATCGGTCTCCTCCCAGCGTTGCCGACCTTCGGACTCCCACTCCGGGTCCACCCCGTCTGTCGGTCTACCAAATCTCTCCATTCGTGTCTTCTCTCTTCATCTCTCTCTCCCCCTCTGGCAAAAGCCGGTGAAATCAACTACTTCCACAATTACAAGACATAGCAACAACTCTTATTGGCTAACATGCATCCTGTTATCTCCAACCATAACCCAAACATTGCTGCTATACAGAAACCATTACCTCAGCAGTGAACATTACAGAGAAGCCATTACATTCGCAGTGAAACCTTACAGTGCATTACGTAATTAATTCACCTCACTTTGTAGAGATCTTTCACTGACACAAAACAGTCTTTTTCTGTTGATCAGAGTCAAAAAAAAGCCCAATTAAATTCACTATGATTCAATGTTTTAAAACAATAAAACATGAAAACTTCCAAGCAGGAGAATATTTTTTATAGGCTCTGTACCTGGTTAGCTCTGACTTTTCAGTTGTGGCTCTGTGGGATCTCTGGGACAATTGCCCCAGCTCACGACATGCCTGGGTGGTGTCCTGTTGCACCTGGTGAATATTTACACTCCAGGTTTGAGCTGTTAGAGGCAGCTGCTCTGATAATCACTCATGATAGCAGGACTTCAACCTTGGAGGGAGCAGGTTTTAACTGTACAGTCAAGAAGAGGGACCAATCCAGTCCCTAGCATGGCCAACTATTACAGCAAAACTGTGGGAGCTGACTGACTCCCACAACTTAGTGGACATCTGGAATGCACTCCAGTCCCTTCACCCAGAAGTCTGGATGAGGAGACTCAAGTCAACCATCTGTACATTTTACAAGTATACATCTCTCCTCGTGGCCTCCATATATCTGGTACCATGCAATGGTGTGAGCAGAGGTCCTCACTGTGCCTACAGGTGGCTCCACATTCCTGCACCTGAACGACTTACTGATAGAGGACGAGCAATTCCAGCAGAGATCCCCATTTTGAGGGCAGACTCACAGAAGCACGTGATGGGATTGACCAAGACGCAGGGCTCAGTTATCAGGTTGAGAGGGGCCTTGAACTCAGTCTGAGCTCTGCTTCGGTTTGTCCAGGACCCAGCACTACAGAAAGCAGACATAGGCAAGAAGAGTAGCTTGAAGGCAAGTATGCAGGATCACAGAACCAGAGCCTACATCACTCACTCTTCTACTCACTGGGCAATAGCAGCGCGTCACTGATCCAGAGGGAACGGCTGGTTTGGTCTGCTCCCTTTGTGGGAGTAGGAATGTGGGGGGGGGGGAGTCTGAATGAGGGTGGGGCTCTGCTACCTTGATGGGGAGTCGGAATGGGGGTGGATCTGTACTTTATGGGGAGTTGGAATGGGGTGGAGAGGTGGTAATGAGGCGGAGCTCTCTCTCTTTGGTTCATTGTGGGAAGATGTGGAGAGTTGTTCACTACCCTTCAACAGCTCAAGATGCAAGCCCAGGTGTTTGACAGGTTGACCATGAAGTTCCTGTTGTGAGAGCCCCACCTGTGACTCCCGGTGATCAGGAAGATGTTCTTTGTGTGGTCAAGGCAGCCATCATCCTGCAGTCTGAAAGGAGTCGTTACCAGTTTTAATAATCTCAATGTGCGGTCTCTCTCCTTAATGCAGATCACAGAATTATTGTCCAACTGTCCAATAGCCTGACTTCCCCTCACCTGGCTCCACCTATCAGCTTCGAGCTTGTACTTCTACCGATTCTACAGCTCAGTATTATTGATTTAATTTTCTTTTATTACTTGTCCTCTTTTGCACATTGGTTGCTTGTCAGTCTTTGTTATTTATAGATTTCATAAACTATACCGTATTTCTTTATTTTCTTGAGAAAGCAAATCTCAGGTTAGGTATACAGTGACCTGTATATCCTTTGATAATAAATTTACTTTGAACTTTTGGATCAAAGTAGATAACTGAGGAGGTAGCTGTGCACCGGACGAGACGAGAAAGACCACCACTCTCCCTGGGTACTGTCAAGGGAGCCTCAAAGTTCAAACTAAATTTATTATCAACTCTGAATTGATTCCACAACTTTGTAGATATGTCACCATATACTTTGAGATTCATCTTGATGCAGGCTTTCACAGTAAAACAAAGAAATTCAATAAACTCAATCTGAAGCTACAACACAAAATAATGTGCAAAAGATGACAAACTGCGCAAATAAAAGTAATAATAGTAATAATAAATAATGATGCTCCGAGAGACCTTTTGGAAGTTAGTCTCAAGGTTATGGAATCAGTTCAGAATTAAGGTTCAAAGAAGTACACTTCTTATCAAAGTATGCATAAATTATCCATTTGTCTGCTTACAGGCCGCCACAAAGCGAGAAACCTGAAAGAATCCAATTTAAAAAAGAGACCAGCATCCAATGCACAGAGAGAGAAAAAAACACAAATCCTGCAAACAATAAAGGCAAGCAAGAGCATTCCGAACCAGCTGAGCCAGACCTGGACATTTGTTCTGATGAAGGGTCTCGGACTGAAGCGTCGACTGTTTACTCTCGACTATAGATGCAGCTTTTCTCTTCTCTGCCGATTTTCTCAGCCATACACCCAGAGGCCAGAGCGGCCAAAGTAGGCCCATAGCCTCAGCCTCGGTTCATCACACAGCAGGGTAAAGTACTCGTAGATACAGAACTTCCAGCAGACAAGGCAGTTTCACAGCCTCAGTACTGCCAAGAGAGGAGCAAATGTTGTGAAAGAGCAAGCCAAATCAGCCTGACCCTGCCTCTGGTCCCAACATTCTGCCTTTTCAGTTGATCTGGGTCAGCGTTTAAACTGTCAAAGCACCGGGTGGAGTCCCACACGAGGATTTGACCCTCGCCTCCGATCCCAACATGCTGCCTTTTAACATAGAAACATAGAAAACCAGGAGGTCGCTTCCGGGTCATCAAGGGAATGGCGGAGTAAGGAAAAGGTCTCTCGACAAAAAAGAAGGTAAACTGCCCCAAAATCGAATTTAGACAAATACTTAATATTTTATAACTATATTAATAAAAGGGGCAAGGATGATGTCTAAGAACAAGAATAAAAAGTCAGCTCAGAAGGCTGATAAACACAAAGAGATGCAGCAAGGCGACGGGCCTAGCTCCCCCACGGCAAGCCAGGACGGAGATAATGAGGGGGAATCGGTGACTCTGTCTTTGATTCTCGGAGAGATTCGCGAGTTCCGACAAGATAACAGCAAACAGCTGGAAGATATTAAAGGAGAAATAGTAAAAACTAACTCGCGGATAGATGAAGCCGAAGCGAGGATTGTTGGAATTGAAGAGAAGCTACAAAACGCCGAGGAAGTGATAGCAGAAATGCTGAAGCTACAAGACCAGCTCCAGTGGAAACTAATAGATCAAGAAGGCCGCTCGAGAAGGGAAAATGGGAGGATCTTCGGAGTTCCCGAAGGAACCGAAGGTAAACCCGGATTGATGATTCCCTTCGTGGAGAAGCTGCTTAGAGAGAACCTTGATATACCGGCCGCAAAATACCTACAGATAGAAAGGGCTCACCGCGCGTTGGCACCACAGCCTCCGGCAGGCGCCCAGCCCAGATCGATTCTGATCAGATTTCTCAGTTACAGAACGAAGGAAGAGGTGCTTAAAAGAGCATGGCAAAAGAAAGGTTTCATGTGGAACAACTGCAAAATCAGTTTAGACCACGACTACGCACCGGGGATTCTTGCCAGATGGAAGGAATATACGGAAACACGGAGAGTCCTGAAGGAAAACAACATCAGATTCCAGACCCTGTATCCAGCTCGGCTGAGAGTCTTTTACGACGAAGGGACAAAAGCTTACGCTACGGTGGAGGAGGCAACGTTGGACCTGGCGGACCGGGGACCACCTATTAAAGTTATCACCCAACCGGAGTAGCTACTGGAGAGGATTCGGCAGAAGTCGTGGCAGTTAGTGCGGCGAGGACGCTCCACTCGAACCAGAGTGTCAAACTACAAGGAAAAGCTGCAAATATTCAGACGCGAATGTACAGAGAATACAGATTAATTAAGAGAAATGACTGAAAAGAGTAAATCGGACTTAAAAGTAAAATGAAAACTGGTAACTTAAAATAAACTAGGCGGAATAACTTGAATGATAGCAATATGGTCGAGACATAAATAGGAGAAAATTCTCTATGATTATTCAAACTGCTGAGGGCCCTCTAACACAGGGTGAAGATAGAGGTTATCCCTCTGAACTGAGGCGGGTCGGTGCTCAGGCCTCACTGTGGGAAGTTGGGAAAAATTTTCAAATGTTATACGTTCAGAAATGTCTAGGGTGTGGTTATATGTCTTGGTTTACTGTTGAGAAGGGATTGCTTACTGTTTGGTTAGAAAAGGAGAGTGCTTTTTTTCTACTAGAGAAAAATGCAAACTGAATTGGTAAAAATAATTTCCTATAATGTTAATGGGGTTTTGAATCCAATTAAAAGAAATAAGATTATGTCTAAATTGAAAAAAGAGAGGGCACAAATTGCTTTCCTCCAGGAAACACATATGAGCCAATCTGAACATGGAAAATTAAAAAGAATGGGCTTTAAGCATGTATTTTATTCATCATATAAATTGAGTCACAAAAGAGGGGTAGCTACTTTAATATCAAGTACTCTTAATTATGAACATATTTCAGAGACTAGAGACAAAGAAGGACGGTTTGTAAAAATCACAGGAAGAATAGAAGGTACAGAAATAACATTGCTGAATGTTTATGCTCCTCCAGGTAGTGAATGGTCATTTTATAGACACATTTTTGACCTAATGGTCAGTTCTCGAGGGGTAGTAATTTGTGGAGGGGATTTTAATATTAGATTAAATCCTATATTAGATTCTTCAAGAATAGTTACTCAGAATAAACCTCTGACTCGGAAAGTGAATTCATTGATGGAGGAGTTGGGAATTATAGATGTCTGGAGGGAATTACACCCTACTAGTAAAGATTATACATATTACTCTTTCCCTCATTCAGCCTATTCAAGGATAGACTATTTCTTTATCTTTAATACAGATAGACTCAGGATAAAAAACTGTAATATTGCAACAATTGATCTGTCGGATCATAGCCCAGTCTCTATGTCTCTAATCCTGGAAAGGAAAATGAGGAAAACACTATGGAGGCTAAACTCACATATACTCAATAACCCGAAAGTAATGAGAGATTAAGGGGAGAAATCAAAGAATATCTAGACCTTAATGACACGGGAGAAACATCACCAGTGATTTTATGGGATACATTGAAAGCTGTACTGAGAGGGAAAATTATTTCCATTACTACTCACATGAAAAAAATCAATGCACAAAAATTAGCAGACCTTCAAGGAAAATTAAAACAACTTCAAGTTGTAGATAGCAACAAAAGTAATTCAAATCGAAAACAGGAAATTAGGAAATTGCAAAGTGAAATTGATGATATTTATACGTTGGAAACTCAAAGAAATTTTCTTTACCTGAGACAAAAGAATTTTGAAGTAGGAGATAAATCAGCTAGATTATTAGCATATAAATTACGAAAACAACAAGCAGACAATACAATTCATAAAATAAAGAATCCAAAGACAAAGCTTGTGGAGAGTACAATAGGGAAAATTCAAGAGAGTTTTGAAACATATTATCGAGAGCTGTACTCCCAACCCCGGGCCCCCAATGTGCCCTATATAGACAGTGTATTGAATTTTTTAGATCTACCTAAACTTACAGATTTACAAAATGAAAGTTTATTAGAACCAGTAACTGTCAAAGAACTGAACGTGGCCATCTCTAGGTTAAAGGCTGGAAAGTCCCTGGGTTCTGATGGGTTTACCTCAGAGTGGTACAAGTCCCTGAAGACACAGTTAGCCCCATTACTACTTAACACCTTTAATTGGATCTTGCAGAGAGGAGAAACTCCACCTTCCTGGAGAGAAGCGATTATTTCAGTTATTCCTAAAGAGGGTAAAGATAAACTAGAACATGGCAATTATCGGCCAATTAGTGTTCTTAATTTAGATTACAAACTATTTGCATCTATATTAGCGTGCAGATTGGAAAAGCTTTTACCTGGCCTAATCTATTCAGACCAGACTGGATTTATTCAACAAAGACAAACACAGGACAACATAAGGAGAACTCTGCACATATTAGAACAGGTTAATAAGAACGAGACAGAGACAATGGTAGTAGGATTGGACGCTGAGAAAGCTATTGATTCGGTTAGTTGGGCATTCCTATACAGAGTGTTAGGAAGATTCGGCTTTCAAGAAAGGTTTATTAAAGTAATTCAGACTCTATATGACAGCCCTACAGCCTGAATTAAGATAAATGGGGACCTCTCTGACTCCTTCATTTTAGAGAGAGGCACTAGACAGGGATGCCCAATTTCTCCTCTCCTTTTTGCGCTATATATTGAACCACTTGCCCAACTAATAAGACAGAGCGAAATCGTAAAAGGTATCAAGGTGGCAGGGATTGAACAGAAAGTGGCGTTATTTGCAGATGATGTTTTGGTCTATCTGAGTGAACCAGAAAAATCATTTATAGGATTGTTTACACTGTTGGATGACTTTGGGAAAATATCAGGTTATAAAATAAATGTAAAGAAAACGCAGGTTATGTCCCTAAATTATACACCATCCAAAAAATTGCAGGATACATATGATCTTAAGTGGGAAGCTAAATCATTAAAATATTTAGGAATAACCCTGCCGAAGGATCTTTCAACACTGTCACAGGTAAATTATGGGCCATTAATCTCAGAGATAAAAGCAGATATGCATAGATGGAATCTTATCCCCTTTTTAAGTTTAAATTCAAGGATAAATACTATAAAAATGAATATTCTTCCTCGGTTATTATATCTTTTCCGTACTTTACCAGTGGAGGTGGATGATAATCAATTCAGGGAATGGGACAAATGGATTTCCCGCTTCATTTGGCAAGGAAGGAAACCTAGAATTCGATATAACACCTTACAGTTAGGGAAGGAAGGAGGAGGTATGGTTCTTCCTTGCCTGAGAAATTATTTTTATGCCTCACAGATAACCCCTCTGTTATATTGGTGTAATAGGGAATACAAGGCTAGATGGAAGGAAATAGAATTTGGATTAGTTGACAGTTTTCCTCTTCAGGCCTCAAAAGCTGACAAAGGATTGATGGCCCAGTTGGAAAAATTTAATAATGCTTGGATAAATCTTACATTAAAAGTATGGCAGAAGGTGGTTAATTCATGTGGAATTAATAACATGTTAAAACTCTTTAGATGGTGTGCATATGATACCGAATTCCTTCCCAACAGAGGAGATAAAAGATTTGAGCTATGGATAAAGAAAGGTCTTACAACCTACCTCTCATTTATAGATAAAAGAGTATTACAAAGTTTCCAAATCCTGCAGGACAAACATGGCCTAGAACATAATGACTTTTTTAGGTACCTTCAAATACGAAACTATGTTAACCAGAGTTGTAGATATACAGACCTATCAACAGTAGAATTAGAATTTTTCAAGATTCTGAATTCGGCTTGCAGTTCAATACCTAGTAAATCAGTTTCTCGCCTATATAATGCACTCTCCCATGCTAAAAATGTAAATACACTGTATATTAAAGAGAAGTGGGAGAAAGAAGCAGGGTTGGTACTTTCAGAGGAGGCTTGGGGGAAAATCTGCAGCTTTCAATGGTCCTCGACTAATTCTTTGACTTGGAGAGAACATTGTTGGAAAAACATTATAAGATACTTCAAAACCCCATGTCAGGAAAAATATAAAGATACAAATGTGATGTGTTGGAGAAGGTGCGGCTCCAAGGAGGCAAATCATTTTCATATTTTCTGGGATTGCCCTAAATTAAGTCTATTTTGGGAAGGTATTCATAGAACATTAGTTAAGGTACTTAGGTCCCAGATACCTCTGAACTTTGAGACGCTCTATTTGGGGCGTGTATTGTTCCTTGAACAGAAGGAAGATATAAAGTTGCTGCAGGCCCTCTTAGCGGCAAGTAAGAAATCAATCACTAGAAAATGGCTAAATCCAATACCACCTACATTAGAAGATTGGTACGAAATTATCTTGGAAATATTTAAAATGGAAAAGTTGACTTACTCCCTGAGAACTCAAAAAGAAACATTTTATCAAATCTGGAATAAATGGATTGAATATATAACCCCAATGCGAGCAGACTTTAGATGACTCTCCTAATGATTTATATTGCTCTTCTCATCAACACAGTAATATTGCTAATGTAAGCACCCCTAGTCTAAATGTTTGTTTTTTTTTGGAAAATAGAGAATTAACACAAGTAAAGGGAAAGATTTGGGAAAGGGATAAAAAAAAATGAAAAAATTAAGTAAATAAGTACATAGGGATTGGATAATTATGTCTGCGGGCAGGAATAAGCACGAACAAACTGGGATATAAACACCTACAATGGTTGGTATATAGGCTTGTATGCAACATTTTGGACCAGTGGAAATGGTCCAGAAGGGTTGTATGGAAACTATTATTACCATTTTTCTTAAGAACTAATTTCATTACTTAGCCTAATAGGTTAGATTTACCACAGTACATAATTATCTATTTAAATGTTTATTTTCCTTTTATATCATCTCAATGTGTACTTAAGAATGTATAAATAATTGTAGTTTTATACATATAAAAAATGGAAAAGGTTATATGTGTGAAAAAAGTACATGATAATTGTGAATTCCTTATCCAAATAAAAATAAAATTTAAAAAAACATAGAAAACCTACAGCACAATACAGGCTCTTTGGCCCACAAAGCTGTGCCGAACGTGTCCTTACCTTAGAAGTTACCAAGGGTTACCCATATCCCTCTATTTTTCTAAGCTCCATCTACCTATCTAGGGGTCTCTTAAAAGACCATACCATATCCATCTCCACCACTGTCGCCGGCAGCCCATTCCACACACTCACCACTCTGCATAAAAAAATTTACCCCTGACATCTTCTGTGTACCTACGAACAAGCACCTTAAAACTGTGCCCTCTCATGTGAGCCATTTCAGCCCTGGGGAAAAGCCTCTGACTATCCACACGATCAATGCTTCTCATCATTTTATACACTTCTGTCAGGTCACCTCTCATCCTCCATCGCTCGAAGGGAAAAAGGCCAAGTTCACTCAACTTATTTTCATAGGACATGCTCCCCAATCCAGGCAACATCCTTATAAATCTCCTCTGCACCCTTTCTATAGTTTCCACATCCTTCTTGTAGTAAGGTGACCAGAACTGAACACAGTACTCCAACTGGGGTCTGACCAAGGTCCCATATAGCTGTAACATTACCTCTCTGCTCCTAAACTCAATCCCACGATTGATGAAGGCCAATACACCGTATGTCTTCTCAACCACAGAGTCAACCTGCGCAGCAGCTTTGAGTGTCCAACGGACTCAGACCCCAAGATCCCTCGATCCTCCACACTGCCAAGAGTCTTCCCATTAATACTATATTCTGCCATCATATTTGTCCAACCAAAATGAACCACCTCACACTTATCTGGGTTGAGCTCCATCTGCCATATCTCAGCCCAGTTTTGCATCCTATCAATGTCCCGCTGTAACTTCTGACAGCCCTCCACACTATTCACAACACCCTCAACCTTTATGTCATCAGCAAATTTATCAGCCCATCCCTCCACTTCCTCATCCAGGTCATTTATAAAAATCACAAAAAGTAAGGGTCCCAGAACAGATCCCTGAGGCACACCACTGGTGATCAACCTCCATGAAGAATATGACCCATCTACAACCACTCTTTGCCTTCTGTGGGCAAGCCAATTCTGGATCCCCAAAGCAATATTTTGGATCCCATGCCTCCTTACTTTCTCAATAAGCCTTGCATGGGGTACCTTATCAAATGCCTTGCTGAAATCTATATACATTACATCTACTGCTCTACCTTCATCAATGTGTTTAGTCACATCCTCAAAAAAATTCAATCAGGCTTGTAAGGCACGAACTGCCTTTGACAAAGCCATGCTGACTATTCCTAATCATATTATGTCTCTCCAAATGTTCATAAATCCTGCCTCTCAGGATCTTCACCATCAACTTAGCAACCGTTGAAGTAAGACTCACTGGTCTATAATTTCCTGGGCTATCTCTACTCCCTTTCTTGAATAAGGGAACAACATCCACAAGTCTTCCAATTCCCTAGAACCTCTCCCGTCCCCATTGATGATGCAAAGATCGTCGCCAGAGGCTCAGCAGTCTCCTCCCTCACCTCCCATAATAGCCTGGGGTACATCTCGTCCGGTCCCGGTGACTTATCCAACTTAACGTTTTCCAAAAGCTCCAGCACAATCTCTTTCTTAATATCTACATGCTCAAGCTTTTCAGTCCGCTGTAAGTCATCCCTACAATCGCCAAGATCCTTTTCCATAGTGAATACTGAAGCAAAGTATTCATTAAGTACCTCTGCTGTCTCCTCTGCTTCCATACACACCTTTCCACTGTCACACTTGATTGGTCCTATTCTCTCATGTCTTATCCTCTTGCTCTTCACATATTCGTAGAATGCCTTGGTCCTTGTACTCGTAGAATGCCTTAATCCTGTCCGTCAAGGGCTTCACATGGCCCCTTCTGGCTCTCCTAATTTCATTCTTAAGCTCCTTCCTGCTAGCATTATTTTCTAGATCTCTATCATTACCTCATCTTTTGAACCTTTCGTAAGCTCTTCTTGACTAGATTTACAACAGCCTTTGTACACCACGGTTCCTGTACCCTACCATCCTTTCCCTGTCTTATTGGAACGTACCTATGCAGAACTACATGCAAATACCCCCTGAACATTTGCACATTTCTTCTGTAAATTTCCCTGAGAACATCTGTTCCAAATTTATGCTTCTAAGTTCCTGCCTCATATTTCCCCATACTCCAATTAAATGTTTTTCTAACTTGTCTGTTTCTATCTCTCTCCAATGCTATGGTAAAGGAGATAGAATTGTGATCACTATCTCCAAAATGCTCTCCTGCTGACAGATCAGACACCTGACCAGGTTCATTTCCCAATACCAGATCAAGTACAGCCTCTCCTCTTGTAGGCTTATCTACATATTGTGTCCAGAAACCTTCCTGAACACACCTAACAAACTCCACCCCATCTAAACCCCTTACTCTCGGGACATGCCAATCGATATCTGGGAAATTAAAATCTCCCACCACGACAACCCTGTTATTATTACACCTTTCTAGAATCTGTCTCCCTACCTGCTCCTCGATGTCTCTGTTACTATTGGGTGGTCTATAAAAAACACCCAGTAGAGTTATTGACCCCTTCCTGTTTCTAACTTCCACCCACAGAGACTCAGTAGACACTTCCTCCATAACTACCTCCTTTTCTGCAGCCGCGACACTATCTTTGATCAACAGTGACACATCCCCACCTCTTTTGCCTGCCTCCTTATCCTTTCTGAAACATCTAAAGCCTTGCACTCGAAGTAACCATTCCTGCCCCTGAGCCATCCAAGTCTCTGTAATGGCCACAACATCATAGCTCCAAGTGCTGATCCACGCTCTAAGCTCGTTCACTTTATTCATGATACTCCTGCATTAAAATACTCACATTTTATAATCTGTAATCTGTCAAGTAGGAAGCCGTGCACAATTCTGATTTGATGGAGGCAGACGTGAGAGCACGGAGGAACATCTGGTGAAACTGCTGAAATGTCTGCTTCGCTGCCGCTACTAATGTGTATCCAGAATCTCCGGAGGGGAAGGCCCTGAGTCCTCAGCTTTGCTTGTTGCTTGGCGGCCGGGGCCGGGGTCGAAGCGCTCAGCAGAGATGGTGCTCGGTGCTTGGTATCGGAGGCTCGAAGTTTTCGGACAGACTCCAGAGTTGGACTGTGGTCGGGTGCTTCCAGGATGCTGCATCGGCAAGTTTGCAGCGCTGGGAGCTCATGGCAGGGAGAGTTTCTTCTTTCAACCGTCTGCATGAGATGTTGGGGCTATCAGGACTTTGAGACTTTTTTTTTACCGTGCCCATGGTCTGTTTTTCATCAAATTACAGTATTGCTTTGCACTGTTGTAACTATATGTTATAGTTATGTGGTTTTTGTCAGTTTTAGTCTTGGTCTGTCTTGTGTTTCTGTGATATCATACCGGAGGAACATTGTATCATTTTTTAATGCGTGCATTTCTAAATGACAATAAACGAGGACTGAGTGTCCTCATAATCTAATCTTAAACCATCTGACTGAGTGCGTCCCTTCTCTATCACCTGCTTATCTTCCCTCTCTCACTGTCTCCCAGCTTTCTCTATTTCAGACCCAACCTCCCTTTCCTCCATCTCTTCAGTTCGGTTCCCACGCTCTAGCAATTCTAGTTTAAACTCTCCCCAGTAGCCTTAGCAAACCTCCTCACCAGGATATTAGTCCCCCTGGGATTCAAGTGCAACCCGTCCTTTTTGTACAGGTCACACCTGCTCGGAAAGAGGTCCCAATGATCCAGAAATCTGAATCCCTGCCCCCTGCTCCAATCCCTCAGCCACGCATTTATCCTCCACCTCACTCTATTCCTATACTCACTGTCACGTGGCACAGGCAGTAATCCCGAGATTACTATCTTTGAGGTCCTGCTTCTCAACTTCTTTCCTAACTCCCTGCAGTCTGTTTTCAGTCTATCCGGGTCAGCGTTTAAATTGTCAAAACACTGGGTGGTGCCTCGGACTGGGGAATGGGCCTGTACTCCAGTGCCCAGCCTGTGGCTGTTCTCCTCCTCTCCAAATTGTCTCAGTGCTTGGACTGGTCCAATCTCGCTCCCGGTCTAGGTGGACAGGCTCCGAAACTCCTCTGCACCGACTCATCTCCGACATGCTCGCTTCAACTCCATCTCCATCTTGATTGTGCCTGAATCTCGCTTCTATTCGAACATGTCACGCTCCAACTTTGCATCATACCCGCACGGCTCAACCCTCGAGTCAGCCTCACCTTCGCTCGCCTCTTCATGGTTTGTGGTGATAGTTTCCCACAGAAAAAGTGATATTAATAAAGTATTTAGTCATATTTCCTGCCTAATGAACCACCATTAACCTGGCATTAAGTGAAGTTCGGTGCTCTGAAGGCTGGGTAATAACTATTCCTGAACCTGGCGGTGTGGGGCTGGAGGCTCCTGTATTGCCCTCCCGACAGTAGCAGTGAGAAGAGAGCGTGGCCTGAATGGTGGGGTCATCGACGACGGACAATTCTTCCTGTGGCAGCCCTCCCCTCCTGTCCATGTAGATGTGCTCAGTGATGGGAAGAGCTTTGCCTGTGATGAACTGGGCTGTGTCCACCACTTTCCTGTAGACTTTTCTGTCTCTGAGCATTGGTGTTTCCATCCCAAGCCTGGCCAAGCTTCAGGGACCGGAGGCAAGTGTTGCCTCTCAGCGAGGGTGGTGGACAAGACTACTCCATCAGGCTGAGCTCCAGAGACAACAGTACTGTCTAACCTGTTGCTCTCTTTGATTTCACTCCCTCTTTTTGCTGATGAGATCAGGGTGAATCTGATGGATTTTGCTGGGCAAGAGGAGAGTGGTCAGATGTGTGAGTAAACCCAGGTGGTGACACCATCTTCAAAACCTGCAGAGCATCGACCCAGGTGAAGCAATTTATATTTTCCATCAGTGCACTGCCTTATGAGATAACACACACCTCTGAGGGGGTTAGCATGGCTTTTACAGGGACATCTCCCCCAAAGTTTGGCACTCTGTCAGTGTGCCCTTCATCTTAATTAAAGCTTTATTTTGAATAAAGTTACTTTGAGAACAAAATAAGTACACCAAAAGAAAGGCTAGAGTAGAGGCCAAGGAAAGTGACGCATGGTTGCTTCTGAATAAGACCATAACACCACATTGGAGCAGAAGTAAGCCATTCGGCCCATCGAGTCTGCACTGTCATTCCATCATGGCTGATTTACTTTCCCTCTCAACCCTATTTTACTTCCTTCTCTGAATAGCCTTTGATGCCCTTACTCATCTAGAACCTACTAACCTCCACTTTAAATATAATCAATGACTTGGTCTCCACAGCCATCTGTGCCAGTGAGTTCCACAGATTCACCACCCTCTGACAGAAGAAATTCCTCCTCATTTCTATTCCAAACGGATGTCCCTCTACTCAGTGGCTGTGCTCTCTGGTCCTAGACTTCCAAACTATAGGAAACATCCTTTCCATGTCCAATCTATCTAGGCCTTAATAGGTTTCAATGAGATCCTTGCTCATTATCCTAAACTTCAGTGATTACAGGCACGGAGACGTCAATCGCTCCTCATATGTTAACCCTTTAATTCCTGGAATCATTCTTGTGATCTAATCTGGGTCCAACATATTGATGCAACTACAAAGAGAACACAACAGCGACTGTGTTTCATTAGGACTTTGAGTAGATTTGGTACATCACCAAAAGCACTTGACAATTTCTACAGACAGCATTCCCACTGGCAGTACCATTGCCTGGTATGGGGGGGTGGGGTGTTTGGCTACTGTACAGGATCGAAGTAAGCTGCAGAGAGTTGTAAACTTTGTCAGATCTATCATGTCACTAGCCTCCATAATATCCAGGATATCTACAAGGAGGTGATGTCCATCGTTAAGGATCCCATCACCCAGGACATGCCCTCTTCTCATTGTTTATATCAGAAAGGAGGTACAGGAGCCTGAAGGCACACACTCAATAATTCAAGAACAGTTTCTTCCCCTCTGCCATCAGATTCCTGAATGAACATTGAATCCATGAACACTACCTCAATACAATTTTATTTCTATCATTGCACTACTTATTTAACTTAACTATTTAATATAAATATACTGTAATTCACAGGTCTTTTCTCTATTATTATCTATTGCATTGTACTGCTACTGCAAAGTCAGCAGATTTCATGACATCTGCCGGTGATGTTAAACCTGCCTCTAACTCTCTCCAATGCCAGCACGTGTTTTCCTAGATAAGGGGTTCAAAACTGCTCACAACACTCCAGTCTGACCAACGCTTCATGAACCCTCAGCATTACATTCTTATTTTTGCCTTCTTGTCCTGTTGAAATGAACACAAACATTGCATTTGCCTTCCTTACACAAGGACTCCCAAGTCCCTTCGCACCTCAGATTTTTGAATTTTCTTCCCATTTAGAAAACAGCGCTGGGAGGTGTGTGGTCATGCGCTTTGGTAGAAGGAATAAATTGTACACTGTTTTCTGCAGGGTGTCTGCAGGAGGACTTGGACAGATTAAGTGAATGGGCAGATGGGATAGTGATGGGAAGTGTGTGGTCATGCGCTTTGGTAGAAGGAATAAAAGTAGACACTGTATTCCAACTGCCACTTCTTTGCCTATTCACCTAATTTGTCAAAGACCTTCTGCAAACTTCCCTGCTTCCTCAACACTACCTGCCCCTCCCGTACCTTTGTATTGTCCTCAAACCTGCCCAGAAATCCATCCCTTCCATCATCCAAGTCAACGAAAAGAAGCGGTGCAAACAGCAGCCCCTGCGGAGCACCACTACTCTCCAGCAGCCAGCCAGAAAAAGCACTCCAAAGAGGGGAGGTGTGATAGAGGTACACAAAATTACGAGGAGTATCGAGTAAATGCAAGCAGGCTTTTTCAACTGAGTTGGGTGGGTGGAACTAGAATTCACGGGTTCGGAGTGAAAGGTGAACATCAGGGGGAACTTCTTCACTCAGAGGATGGTGAGGGTGTGGAACGAGCTGCCAGAGGAAGTGGTGGATGTGTGTTCAATTTCAAAGTTTAAGAGAAATTTGGATAAGTACATGAATGGGAGGGGTATGGAGGGCTTGTCTGGGTTTGGCCTAATGGACTAGGCAGAATAACAGTTTAGCATGGTCTAGATGGGCTGAAGGGTCTGCTTCTGGGCTGAGGTGTCCAAGAGACTATGCCTCTCTGAAATCCAATTAAAACATCCTGAAAAAATGTGGTATCCGTTCCCTCTCTCTTTGGGAGGAAGCTGGCTCCACGTTGCAGGAATGGACAGGGAAGCAGGAGTTGAAGTCACAGAGCTGGTGGCTCTGAGTGCCTCGAGCTTCTGTGAAAGGCGAGAGAAATGTCAGGATGTGGTAAGCACTGCATCAGATGGTGACAGGAAATGATTAGAGGGCCACAGCATGAGAACAGAAATATGCAAAGCAGAAAGTGGAACGTTATTTACCGCTCAAACAAGTATACGGCAGAGGGAGGGAGACAGGGAAAGACAGAAGGACTTGCATAAAGAAACTGATAGACGTGTTGAAGGACAAAAAAATAATGAAAGAGCTAAATGAGACCAAAAGGAAAACAAGGATATTGAGGGTGAAAATGTCTGGATAGACGGAGGTACAGAGAGAGAGAGAGAGAGAGAGACTAGGTGAGGTAGACCGAGATCAAGGTAGCTCAACAGAAGTTGAGCAAGTCAAAGGCTGAAGCTGAAAATAGGAACTGAGCATGTTCTGAGAAAGGGTGTGAATCAGCAGATCGGGACGTGACCATGATAAACGACGTTTTCACGCACTGAAAACCTGCGCACATCAAACTGTTCTGCAACCAAAGCTGAACCATTGAAATCTGACCTTACCCAGAAAGATGGCAAATACTAAAGCACAGTTCGGGTGGTTCCAGCACTTCCCCATCTTCAAGCTTGACTGGTGAGCTTGATGGCCCGGAGACTATCACAGAAGGAAGTAACAGCAGGAACTGAATATGTCATCATGAGGTGAGAAGTACGTATTTGACAAAAACATCGTACTGGACCCTCCCAGTTCCTTTATCTCACTCAAGTTTTTCACTTTCCGATTTTGAACTAGTAGCACCCTCTTCACTACAACAAACAACAGGCCACATTTTTCCAGATCATTTCCCCTTCTCTCCACTGGTACACAGCCATTCCGAGCCCATTTCTAGCTTCCGTTCAAGAAAAAGAGGTTGGATTGTCCAGGTGGATTGACATTTTCAGTGGTCCTAGCCTCACTGGATCAGCTATTTCCAGATGCCCGAGCCTCTTTGGACCATCCAGGGGTATCAATTGTTTCAGCTGCCCAAGCCATAAGACCATAAGATACAGGAGCAGAAGTAGGCCATTCGGCCCATCAAGTCTGCTCTGCTATTCAATCATAGGCTGATCCAATTCTTCCAGTCATCCCCACTCCCCAGTTTTCACCTCCAAACCTTTTGATGCCCTGGCTAATCAAGAACCTATCTACCTCTGCCCTAAATGCACCCAATGACTTGGCCTTTACAGCCGCTCATCCCACCCTCTGACTAAAGTAATTTCTCCGCATCTCTGTTCTAAATGGACGTCCTTCAATCCTGAAGTTGTGCCCTCTTGTCCTAGACTCCCCTACCATGGGAAATAACTTTGCCATATCAATCTGTTCAGGCCTTTTAACATTCAGAATGTTTTTATGACATCCCCTCTCTTTCTCCTGAACTCCAGAAAATACAGCCCAAGAGCTGCCAGACATTCCTCATATGGTAAACCTTTCATTCCTGGAATGATTCTTGTGAATCTTCCATGAACCTTCACCAATGTCTGTATATCCTTTCTAAACTAAGGAGCTCAAAACTGCACACAATACTCCAAGTGTGGGCTCACAAGTGCCTTATAGAGCCTCAACATCACATCCCTGTTCTTATATTCTACACCTGTAGAAATAAATACCAACCTTATATTTGCCTTCTTCACAACCGAGTCAATCTGGAGGTTAACCTTTAGGGTATTCTGCACAAGGACTCCCAAGTCCCTTTGTATCTCTGTGTTTTGAATTCTCTCCCCATCTAAATAATAGTTTACTTCTTCCACCAAAGTGCATGACCATACACTTTCCACCATTGTATTTCATTTGCCACCTCTTTGTCCATCCCCTCAACTATCTAAGTCTCTCTGTAGGCTCTCAACACTACCCATTCCTCCACCTATCTTTGTATCATCTGCAAATTTAGCCACATATCCATTAATCCCATAGTCCAAATCATTGACATACATCGTAAAAAGCAGCGGTCCCAACACCGACCCCTGTGGAACACCATTGGTAACCGGAAGCCAGACAGAATAGGATCCCTTTATTCCCACTCTCTGTTTTCTGCTGATCAGCCAGTGCTCCACTCACGCTAATAACTTCCCTGTAATTCCATGGACTCTTAATTTGCTAAGCAGCCTCATGTGCGGCACCTTGTCAAAGGCCTTCTGAAAATCCAAGTATACCACATCCACTGCATCTCCTTTGTCTACCCTGCTTGTAATTTCCTCAAAGAATTGCAGTAGGTTTGTCAGGCAGGATTTTCCTTTCAGGAAACCATGCTGGCTTTGGTCTATCGTGTCATGTGCCTCCAGGTTCACAGTAATCTCATCCCTAACAATTGATTCCAACAACTTCCCAACCACTGATGTCAGGCTAACAGGTCTATAGTTTCCTTTCTGCTGCCTCCCACCCTCTTAAATAGCAATTTTCCAGTCATCCGGTACAATGCCAGAATATATCGATTCTTGAAAGATTATTGTTAATGCTTTCGCAATCCCTCCAGCTATTTCTTTCAGAACCCAGAGGTGCATTCATCAGATCCAGGAGATTTATCCACCCTCAGACCTTTAATCTTCCTGAGCACCTTCTCAGTTGTAATTTTCACTGCACAAACTTCACATCCCTGACACTCTTGAATGTCCGGTATACTGTAGATGTCTTCCACTGTGAAGACTGATGCAAAATACACATTCAATTCCTCTGCCATCTCTGCGTCTCTCATTACAATATCTCCAGCATCATTTTCGATTGGTCCTATATCTACCCTCAACTCTCTTTTACCCTTTATATATTTTTAAAAAACTTCTACTATCTCCTTTGATATTAGTCATCAGCTTCCTTTCATAATTAATCTTTTCCTTCCTAATGACCTTCTTAGTTTCCATCTGCAAGTTTTTAAAAGCTCCCCAATCCTTTATCTTCCCATTAGCTTTGGCTTCCTTGTATGCCCTCTCTTTTGCTTTTACTTAGGCTCTGACTTCACTTGTCAGACATGGTAGTGTCCTTCTTCCCTTCGAAAATTTCTTCTTATTTGTAATATCTGTCTTGCACTTCCCACATTTTTCACAGAAGCTCAGCCATTGCTGCTCTGTTGTCCCTTTCCAGTCAACTTTGGCCAGTTCCCCTCTCATGCCATTGTAATTTCCTTTATTCCACTGAAATACCAACACATTGGAATTTAGCTTCTCCTTCTCAAAACTCGATCATATTGTGATCACTATTCCCTAAGGGTTCCTAACCTTAAGCTTTCTTATCACCTCTGGATCATTGCACAACACCCAATCCAGCACAGCTGATCTCCTGGTGGGCTCAACAACAAACTGTTCTAAGAATCCATCCCTTAGACATTCTGCAAATTCTCTCTCTTGAGGCCTGGTTTTCCCAATCCACTTTCATGCTAAAATCCCCAATGATTATCATGACATTGCCTTTCTGACACAACTTTTCTATCTCCTGCTGTAAGTTGTAGTCCACATCCTGGCTGCTGTTTGGAGGTCTGTATTCAACTGTCATTAGGGTCCTTTTACCCTTGCCATTTCTTAACTCAACTCACAGAGACTCTACACCTTCCGATCCTACGTCATCGCTTTCTAATGATTTAATATTATTTATTATACACAGGGCCACTCCACCCTCTCTGCCTACTAACCTATCTTTCCAATACACTGTATATCCTTGGATGTTCAGCTCCCAATGGCAGCCATCTTTTAGCCAAGTTTCAGAGATGGCCACAACATCATACTTGCTAATCTGTAGCTAAATTTCAAGATCATCCATTTTATTTCTTATAAATTAAATTCAAATATAACACTGTCAGTCCAGTATTTGTTGCTTTCTGTTTTAACTGCACCATGCCTCTATTGCCCTGTAACTCATCCCACTGGCTGTGATTATGCCTCATCTCCTGCCTGTCCTTTCTGTCGTCTCTGTTGGAGCTATCTTTGATTTATTTCTATTTCCCCTTCCTCTGGCCTATCACTCCAGTTCCCATGCCCCTGCCAAATTAGTTTAAACCCTGTGTAACAGCTTTATTAGACCCTGTCCTTTTTGTACAGGTCATACCTCCCCCAGAAGAGGCCCCAGTGATCCAGGAGCCCAAAGCCCTGCCCCCTACACCAGTCTCTCAGCCACACATTAAGACGCCTGATCATGCTGTTCTTGTGCTTGTTAGCATGTGGCACAGGCAGCAATCCTGAGATTACTACCCTGAAGGTCCTGCTCTTCATCTTCCTACCCAACTCCCTGAATTCTCTCTTCAGGACCTCCTGTCTCTTTCTACCTATGCCATTGGTACCAACATGTACCAAGACTTCTGGCTGTTCACCCTCTCCCTTCAGAATACCCTGCACCCGATCCGAAACATCACATACCCTGGCACCTGGGAGGCAACACACTATGCGAGTATCTCTGTCAGAACCTCCTATCTGTTCCCCTCATTATGGAATCCCCTATGACTACCACATTCCTCATCTTCCTCTTTCCCTTCTGCACCACATAACACAGGCTCAGTACCAGAGACCCGATCGCAGTGGTCATCTCCCTCAACCACTTCCAAAATGAGATAACGATGACTGAGGGGGATGGTCACAGGGGTGCTCTCTACTATCTGAGCTAGCCTTTCCCTTCCCTGACAGTCACCGACTTATCTAACTCCTGCACCCTCGGGGTGACTAACTCCCTGTAGCTCCCGTCCATCTCCTGCTCACGTTCCATTATAAGCTGTAGCTGCCCTGTTACCTTTTTGTGGGACACAGGAAGATTCCAAACCACCATCAACACCACTAGTGAAATACACGGTAAAATTCACAGGACATTCACAATTGAGATATGTGAGTGTACCATTGGAAGGAAGGATAGGAGACATAGCATTGAAACATTCATTCCCTGGAATTATCCAGGGAGCTGGAACATACACTGGGGGGGGGGGGGGGTGATTATATGACCAAAGCAGGGCTTCGTTTTGACCCAGTTAATTGTATGATTTTGCAGGTGCCAACTGGCATGAATAACATACACCACATGCAGATCCCAGTTGGACAATATCAGGATAGAATATGTACAATGGGTGAAATGTGGATAAAACTGGAGGAGATGAGCAATGATCAGAAGGTGCAGCAAATTGTTTACCAGAACTCAGGGGCATTTGCAAGGCACAAGCATGACTGTGGAACGATGGCTGGCAGTGTGTGCATACAAGGTCCAGACCCCAAACCACAAAAGCAATATGGTTTCCCAAAAAAGCAGAGGAAGATGTAGGTAAGAGTTTGGTACAACAAGGGGTTCTGAGGCCAGTAGCCTCCACTAATAACTCACCCATATGACCAGTGAGGATACCAGATGGTAGTTGGAGACTGATAATAGACTATTGACAGCTGAATAAAGTTAACAGCCCGAACTGTAGCAACTAACCCAGAGACAGAATAGAAGAGCACAATGGGTTCACAGTTTTAGACAAAAAATTCTGGATTTTGGACTAACCACTCGAATGAAAGTTTGTATTTACCTTTCAGGGACAATAGTATACGTGGACTGCCCTACCACAGGGATTCCATAATTCCCCATCTATATGTCACCAGCATTTACGGAAAAGGTTAAAATGCTTTTCAAAGCCTGAGTGATTGGTACAATATGTAGATGATCTACTTCTGCAGACTGAAACCAAGCAGGAACATTACCAGTTATTGACAGAACTGTTGCAATTATTACTTGCATTGGGATTAAAGGTAAATCCTAAAAAAGCACAGGTGATGAAACAAGAAGTTAGTTATTTGAAAATTACCTTGACACCAGGAAAAAGAGAGATTGATAAGCGAAGAGTAGAATAAGTTATGAAACTGCCTATTCCCCAAGACCTGAAAGGTCTGCAGTCCTTTCTGGGGCTGGTAGGATACTGTAGGGATCACATTGATGGGTTTTCCACTAAGGCAGCGCCTTTAATGAAGTTACTGAAAAAGAATGTGGCCCAGGAATGGAAACCAGGTCACACCCAGGCCATCACAGCCCTGAAGCAAGCATTGGCCACTGCGCCTGCTTTAAAAACCCCTAATCCGATTGAGCCATTCTCAAGGGAGGTGGCTACAAAATACCTCCCTCTCAGCAGTGCAATTGCAGGAAACACATGGGAAGTTCAGACCAGTAGTGTATGCATCACACATGCTCTCACCAGTAGAACAGGGGTACACTGTAAGTGATAAACACTTGTTAGCAGTTTTCTGGACGGTACAACATTTCGCCAACATAGTGGGATTTGATCCACTTACAATACTGACAGAGCAGACCCCCATGCAATGACTGTTAGATGGAAGGATTAACGATGGTTCAGTAAGCCAAAATAGAATTGCTGGATAGACATTGCTGCTGCAAGGAAGAAATATTAGTGTAAAGCGAGTAAACACTACCTCAATGTTAGCTGATAACCTGGTACACCAAGGAAGTGAACATGAGTGTCAGGTAATGATAACAAATGATCCCAAGGGTTTATTTGTATCAAAACAAAAAGGAAGCGGTTGAAGCAGATCAGATAAAGTAATGACTGAGAACAAACACACAAAGGAGAAAGAAAAATCCTACTTTAAAGTTTTTGTAGATGGTTCCTCATTAGTAGAGGATGGTGAGAGGATAACTGGGTGTGGCATATATATCGAGGATGAACATGGTCAGGAAAGGTATAGTATAGCTTTAAAGTTAACCAAGACCATGAGTGCACAGGCAGAGAATTGGCAGCTGTAGCATATGTGGTTAGCCACCCAGAACGTTTTCCGCCAGGGTCAGTCATACACTCTGATAGTATGTATGTTTGTAACAGCCTTACAGAACATTAGCCTCTGTGGGAAGCCAGAGGTTTGTTTCAGCTGATGGGAAGTCCCTCCCATCTTCTGCTTTATTACAATATATATCTGAAGAGTCAAAGGGAATAGAATATGGAGTCATAAAGGTGAAAGCCCACTCTAAATTATCTCCTGAGGGAAGTAGAAAGACTGACGAATTAGCAAAGCAAGGTGCTTTATTTGGGCAGGAATGGCAGCCACAGATTAGGGAGATTGGGAGGCAGAAAGAACAACAGATTAAGGTTATGGATTTAACAGTGGGGCAGAAGAAAGATAAAGAATTTAAAAATTTGATATCTGAAACATACACAGAGGAGTATTTGTCAAAGATGGGGTTGTCCTTCATGAAGGAAAGTTTGTGTTTCCAGAGGGAGGAAGAAACCAGATGACCCATTGGTACCTTGATCTATGGGGACACCAGGGGTTGAAAGCACCCTGGAAAAGATCAAGGAAGTGGGCTGGTGGCCTAAGATGAAGTATGATGTGGAACATTATGTCAGAAATTGTTTGATTTATGCACAATAGAATCCTGTTAGAAATGTAAAGAAACTTCGACACTCCAGACTAGTGGATGGGCCTTGGACTAATTTGCAGATAGATTACGTTGGTCCTTTATCGCCCACCCCTGCAGGGTACAAAATATTCTGGTAGTAATAGACACCTTTACGAAGTGGGTGGAAGCTTTCCCGGCTAAGACAAACACAGCAAAGGCCACTGCAAAAATCCTACTGGAAAGGATATTCACTCGCTGGGGACTACCCCGGAGCATCGAATCAGATCAAGGCACACATTTCATGGCGCAGATAATGCAAGATGTCATGGCACTTTTAGGGATCAAGTAGTGATTTCATATACCTTATAGACCACAGTCCAGTGGAATTGTGGAAAGGATGGATCAAACACTAAAAAATATGATTGCAAAACTGGTACAACAACATGGAACAACATGGCAAGTAGTTTTGCCTTAGCATTGATGATAATAAGGAATAATCTTCAACAGGTAACACCCTTTATAAACTCATGGCAGGAAGGGACATGAGAGGATTGGAGGAGTTGTTAGGATTAGATTTGTCAGAATCCAAAATCGATGGGATTGTGTCAGAAAGGTGGGTACAACAGTTGGTAGAGACAGTGAAGGAGGCCAATTATGTGGCAGCCCACCACATAGGAAAGAAAAAACAACAAAGTAAAGCCTACTTTGACTCAAAAGTCAGTCCCATAGAATTAAGCCCAGGACAAAGAGTGATGATTAGAATACACCAAACTACCTCATTTTTAAATCCAAGGTTTGTAGGGCCCTATGAAATTATTGTCAAAGCAAGTCCTTCAGTGTACAAAGTGCAATCTTCTCCGGATAAAAGTCAGTGGTACTATATCAACCAGCTGAAATTGGTGGGGGAGAAACAGGAATGTTATCACCATCAGCACATAACAATTAATGTACATGATGGCCCTGATATGGGTGATTTGAAAATAGAACAACTATTCCAAGAAGATATGAACAGGTTCTATCAGGGGGGTAATTTTCCATCCCCTCATTCTGAGAACCAGGGAGGCTTTGTCTAAAAATCAAAGTAAAAGGAAGATAAGCTGGGACTTAGAAACATAGAAACATAGAAAATAGGTGCAGGAGTAGGCCATTCGGCCCTTCGAGCCTGCACCGCCATTTATTATGATCATGGCTGATCATCCAACTCAGAACCCAGCCTTCCCTCCATACCCCCTGACCCCTGTAGCCACAAGGGCCATATCTAACTTCCTTTTAAATATAGCTAATGAACTGGCCTCAACAGTTTGCTGTGGCAGAGAATTCCACAGATTCACCACTCTCTGTGTGAAGAAGTTTTTCCTAATCTCGGTCCTAAAAGGCTTCCCCTCTATCCTCAAACTGTGACCCCTCGTTCTGGACCTCCCCAACATCGGGAACAATCTTCCCGCATCTAGCCTGTCCAATCCCTTTAGGATCTTATACGTTTCAATCAGATCCCCCCTCAATCTTCTAAATTCCAACGAGTACAAGCCCAGTTCATCCAGTCTTTCTTCATATGAAAGACCTGCCATCCCAGGAATCAATCTGGTGAACCTTCTTTGTACTCCCTCTATGGCAAAGATGTCTTTCCTCAGATTAGGGGACCAAAACTGCACACAATACTCCAGGTGTGGTCTCACCAAGGCCTTGTACAACTGCAGTAGTACCTCCCTGCTCCTGTACTCGAATCCTCTCGCTATAAATGCCAGCATACCATTCGCCTTTTTCACCGCCTGCTGTACCTGCATGCCCACTTTCAATGACTGGTGTATAATGACACCCAGGTCTCGTTGCACCTCCCCTTTTCCTAATCGGCCACCATTCAGATAATAATCTGTTTTTCTATTTTTGCCACCAAAGTGGATAACTTCACATTTATCCACATTAAATTGCATCTGCCATGAGTTTGCCCACTCACCCAACCTATCCAAGTCACCCTGCATCCTCTTAGCATACTCCTCACTGCTAACACTGCCACCCAGCTTCGTGTCATCCGCAAACTTGGAGATGCTGCATTTAATTCCCTCATCCAAGTCATTAATATATATTGTAAACAACTGGGGTCCCAGCACTGAGCCTTGCGGTACCCCACTAGTCACCGCCTGCCATTCTGAAAAGGTCCCGTTTATTCCCACTCTTTGCTTCCTGTCTGCTAACCAATTCTCCACCCACACCAATACCTTACCCCCAATACCGTGTGCTTTAAGTTTGCACACTAATCTCCTGTGTGGGACCTTGTCAAAAGCCTTTTGAAAATCCAAATATACCACATCCACTGGTTCTCCCCCATCCACTCTACTAGTTACATCCTCAAAAAATTCTATGAGATTCGTCAGACATGATTTTCCTTTCACAAATCCATGCTGACTTTGTCCGATCATTTCACCGCTTTCCAAATGTGCTGTTATCACATCCTTGATAACTGACTCCAGCAGTTTCCCCACCACCGACGTTAGGCTAACCGGCCTATAATTCCCCGGTTTCTCTCTCCCTCCTTTTTTAAAAAGTGGGGTTACATTAGCCACCCTCCAATCCTCAGGAACTAGTCCAGAATCTAACGAGTTTTGAAAAATTATCACTAATGCATCCACTATTTCTTGGGCTACTTCCTTAAGCACTCTGGGATGCAGACCATCTGGCCCTGGGGATTTATCTGCCTTCAATCCCTTCAATTTACCTAACACCACTTCCCTACTAACATGTATTTCACTCAGTTCATCCATCTCACTGGACCCTCTGTCCCTTACTATTTCTGGAAGATTATTTATGTCCTCCTTAGTGAAGACAGAACCAAAGTAATTATTCAATTGGTCTGCCATGTCCTTGCTCCCCATAATCAATTCACCTGTTTCTGTTTGCAGGGGACCTACATTTGTCTTTATCAGTCTTTTCCTTTTTACATATCTATAAAAGCTTTTACAGTCCGTTTTTATGTTCTCTGCCAGTTTTCTCTCATAATCTTTTTTCCCCTTCCTAATTAAGCCCTTTGTCCTCCTCTGCTGAACTCTGAATTTCTCCCAGTCCTCAGGTGAGCCACTTTCTCTGGCTAATTTGTATGCTACTTCTTTGGAATTGATACTATCCCTAATTTCTCTTGTCAGCCACGGGTGCACTACCTTCCTTGATTTATTCTTTTGCCAAACTGGGATGAACAATTGTTGTAGTTCATCCATGCAACCTTTAAATGCCTGCCATTGCATATCCACCGTCAATCCTTTAAGTGTCATTTGCCAGTCTATCTTAGCTAATTCACGACTCATACCTTCAAAGTTACCCCTACTATCCTGAAAGAAAAGTGGGTGAGGGAAAATGGACGCTTCGAGTCCAGAGACGATTGGGAGTCCGAATTGGTTGGTCTAGAAAAACAAAAACGAAGTATGGATTTAAAATAATTTCAAATTTAAACTGGAAATAAGAGCAGATCTGTAACCTTGTGCGTTACTGGATTAACTCAACATGAAGAGAATAATATATTTTGTTGTGATGGCATTAACCATGACTGGGGCCATGGTCAGTCTTGTTCCTGAGCCAGTACAGTGGACAAGTGTGTCAACAGTGATATCATTACTTTGAAAACACACAGTGCGAAAAAACCTATCTTCTAAACGGACACCAGAAATACTGCGTAACAAAGGAGAAATAGAGGACTCAAATTTGTATTATACATAATAATGAAGGAGAACTTTAAGATCCAACACACTGATACAGATGAGTATCTGTGGGACTATGTTATTACTGAATTGCCACCAATTCCTCACTTGACCACAGATGGGACACGTGTTGTGGAGGAGGCAAGGGAGATCATCCATCAATGGACTAAACACACTAAAGTTATTAAAACACATGTTGGTAAGGCAAATGGAATATTGAGTGACTCAGGCTTTTCAAGTAGGTTTTGGAATTGGGGGACAAATGTTCAAATACATCCGTGGGTAAGAATAGTATCACATGCTGCTGTAACACTAATTTTATGAACTTCATAATTGTATTGTATTGTTCGATGTATATCAACTGAGAAGATGGAAGGCTGAAATAATGGGAAAAGTCGAGGATAATGCTTTCATGAAAGAGCAGAGACGATTGTCAGAATAAAGTGGGTGAATTTTGTAAGTAAATGTGAATATATTTATAAAATGTAAGCATTGCACACCTGCTGGGTTCCATGGCAGTTCTATGGGCAGTCAACTGAATGAGAGGAGGATAATGATCCTCAGATAAAATATCTTTGGATCAAGAGGAGGGAGATGTTGGCCAGAAGAATCTTCAGTCTGATCAAGGACAGAGGAAGCAGACAAACCAGTTCTCTTTGTTCCCCCTATTTTGTGGACTCAGAACTGATTCTTGTTCTTGGATAATCTAATCAGAGCAACTGAATGTGGACAAAGGAAGCTTCAGGTAATGATCTGCTAAACCTGAGACCATTCTCAAACAGGTAGCTATTTGTTATGTAAAGGGCGTGGACTCTGAACTGACTTTAGACTCTGGGACAATCTAATCAAAGCATTAAATTTGATACCATTCTCAGAGTAGCTACTTGTTATATAAAATTGCAGACCTACCAAAGAAGCAATCTGTAATCTCGTTAGACTCTGTCTATGTCGCCTCATTTAACTGGTTTGGACCAGTCAGAGTGTAAAGACACAAATACACAAGGCTGGGATGGGCAGAGCCATGAAACAATGTTGGTTGTAGCCCTGTCCAATGACCAGTAAGAAGGTGACCCAGGTAGGTCAGGTGACTTTGAGCCAATGGGGTGGAGATCCAATGGTTCAATTGATGAAGAACATTATAAGACTCAGGAGCTCCAAATGCACAGGGGTGATAACTCTCCAGCAGCCAGAGACAAACCATTGTGGACACCACAATTGTAGGCTGTATCTTGGGTAATGATGAGTTTGAGTACAGAGAGGAAATTAAGAACCTGGTGGCATGGTGCGAAGACAACAACCTATCCCTCAATGTCAGCAAAACTCACCGGTGGTGCGCAAGTGGAACAGGTCCCTCTTCCCTCCAGGAGAAGGCTCAGGAGCTTGAAGACTCGTACAGCCAGATTTGGAAACAGTTTCTTTCCAAGTGTGATAAGACTGCTGAATGGATCCTGACCCGGATCTGGGCCGTACCCTCCAAATATCCGGACCTGCCTCTCGGTTTTTTGCACAACCTTACTTTCCCTTTTCTATTTTCTATTTATGACTTATAATTTAAATTTTTACTATCTACTATCGATTTGTACTCCAGGGAGCGCGAAACACAGAGTCAAATATTGCTGTGATGATTGTATGCTCTAGTATCAATTATTTGGCGGCTATAAAGTATAAGGAGGACCCCACGGACACGTGGAGATTGGGACCACGAGGAGCACCTAGCCAGCGTAGACCTCTTTCCCAGGTAATACCTTTTCTCTCTATTGACTGCTCATGAAGGGTCAGGGATTTTAGTAGGGTGCACAAAGCTAGATAGCTTGTGAACCCACGTGCTTTTTAGTTGAATCAATAAAAGTTATTTATCGGTAAATACAGATTCTCTGTGCCTCACTGATCATTATTACAAGAGGCAATTCTAGTAACAGAATTGGCGTCCCTGGGTGGGCTCAAGGATAAATCTCTTTCTTCAGTGGGAGACTCAAGTCGGACCACGTGGGTGAGGTACAGAGATCTGGAACTGGGTAGTTAGCAGTTACTGACCCAGGATGAAGGATTCAGGAAATTCTGCAAGTCCAAAGGACTTGGATTGTTTTGTTTGGAGGGGATACCTCCAGAAATACGTGTTGGGGAAGTGGCCACAGTATGAGGAGCTTGTCGGTTACCCTGGCTGTGCCCTATAGGAAATCGCCCAAGGGAAGCTGTCGAGCAGGAAGTTTAAACAATTACAAAAACCAGTAGCAGTTGGCTGTTTAATTGAGGATTTGATAGAATTCCGAGAAAATGATGAGGCGGAACGGCACAGATTAGAATGGGAAAACGAATGTCGGCAGAAAGCAGAAGCCGAGCGAGTGACGTTACAACAGGAAATCCTAGAATACTGGCAAAAAGCTGAAGCAAAACGAGCAAAGTTACAACAGGAAATCCTACAATATCAGCAATAAGCAGAAGCCAAGCGAGATCGGTTAGAAGGAGAACACAAACGGCTCCAAAAGGAGGTGGAAACCTTTAGAGAAAGGGTTACTGGTTTACAGGGTCAGAGAGGTTTGCACTTGATGCCCATGAACCAGTTTCAAATGAAATGTGAGAAATTACTTAAAGAGAAAAGGAGACTGGAAGAAGCAGCCAAATTAGCGAATGATGAAGTGGAAGGATTAAGAAGACACTGGGTGATTTAAAGATGGCTCTGAATGTGATTGAGAAATCAGCTGAATAAAGTAACCCCATTAACAGCCCCAGCTGTAGCAACTAACCCAGAGACAGTGGTCAAACAGAATGATAGGGTACAATGGGTTCACAGTTTTAGACATAAATAATAGATTTTGGTCTATCCCACTAAAAAGAGTGCCAATACAAGTTTACATTTACCTTTCAGGGACAGCAGTATACGTGGACTGCCCTACTACAGGGGTTCCAAAATTCTCCATCTATATGTCACCAGCGCTTAGGCGACGGGTTAAAATGGTTTTCATAGCCTGAATGCTAATCTAATATGTAGATGATCTACGTCTGCAGACTGAAACCAAGCAGGAACATTATCAGTTATTGACAGAACTGTTGCAATTATTACTTGCATTGGGACTAAAGGTAAATCCTAAAAAAGCACAGGTGATGAAACAAGAAGTTAGTTATTTGACAATGGTCTTGACACTGGGGAAAAGAGAAATTGATAAGCGAAGAGTAGAATTGGTTATGAAACTGCCTATTCCCTGATACCTGAAAGGTCTGCAGTCCTTTCTGGGGCTGGTAGGGTACTGTAGGGGTCACATTGATGGGTTTTCCACTAAGGCAGCGCCTTTTGATGAAGTTACTGAAAAAGAATGTGGCCCAGGAATGGAAACCAGGTCACACCCAGGCCATCACAGCCCTGAAGCAAGCATTGGCCACTGTGCCTGCTTTAAACACCCCAAATCTGACTGAGCCATTCTCAAGGGAGGTTGCTACAAAATACCTCCCTCTCAGCAGTGCAATTGCAGGACACACATGGGAAGTTCAGACCAGTAGCGTATGCATCACACATGCTCTCACCAGTAGAACAGGGGTACACTGTATGTGATAAACACTTGTTAGCGGTTTTCTGGGAGGTACCACATATTGCCTACATAATGGGACCTAATCCATTTACAATACTGACAGAACACACCCCCATGCAATGACTGTTAGATGGAAGGATAAAAGATGGTTTAGTAAGCCAAAACAGAATTGCTAGATAGGCATTGCTGCTGCACGGAAGAGATTTAAGTGTTGTCATGGGACCGGCAACAATGAATATAGAATCGAGTCAGGTTTTATAAAAAACAAAGAAACATTTATTAATCTCTGCAGAAAAAAAATAGCAAAATATATTTAAACAACTGACTTAACCGGAAGTTAACTGCTATACGGCAACTCTGGAATAGTTCTTAAAAGGGTAAATGCGAAAACAGTTCTTAAAGTGGTAAATTCGAACACAGTTCTTAGAATAGTAAATTGGAAAGTCCAAGAGATTTATACAGTCAATTAGGAGAGTCTTTCCTGAAGTAAAGAATTCCTCGAAGATGTAACGTTATTGCTGATCCTAGCCAGAACCTGCCTTGTCCGCAGGATTCACAATGACGGAAATAAAACGGTTTAAAGGAACTGACCTTTACCTCTGGAGAATAGACACTGCACTATCCTTCCTACTTTAGCAGGGGATATCTCAGTTGCAGGTCACTTTTTCTTGAACAAAGATTCAATACAGGTCGATCCTCTCCAAAACCAGCAAACGATATCAGCTTTACTCGACTCGGCAAATTCCTGTACTTTGGTAAGGTATTCACTCTCCAATACTACTTACAATGGAAAGTAGAACTCCACTTTAAAACAAAATTGTGTCGTAAGCTGAATACGCAGAAAAACGGAGTATGTAACACAAAACTAAACTGAAAACTAACTGCATCACATCAGGGGTCTCCTTTATATACCTGTTGAGAACAGGTCATCATGTGACCTCACTGGCGGGAAAATTACATCATGTGACCTCCGCAAGACCATTACAACATGCTGATAAGACACTCAATTACATCATGGTCATAAGACAGTCACAAGACATCCATGAGGTATGTAACAGTGTAAAGCGAGTAAACACTACCTCTATGTTAGCTGATAACCTGGTGTACCAAGGAAGTGAACATGAGTGTCAAGTTATGATAGCAAATGATGCCAAGGGTCCATTTGTATCAAAACAAAAAGGAGGGAGTGGAAGCAGATCAGATAAAGTAATGACTGAGAACAAAGACACAAAGGAGAAAGGAAAATCCTACCTTAAAATTTTTGTAGATGGTTCCTCATTAGTAGAGGATGGTGAGAGGATAACTGGGTGTGGCATATATGTCGAGGATGAACATGGCCAGGAAAGGTATAGTATAGCTTTAAAGTTAACCAAGACCATGAGTGCACAGGCAGAGAATTGGCAGCTGTAGCATATGTGGTTAGCCACCCAGAACGTTTTCCGCCAGGGTCAGTCATACACTCTGATAGTATGCATGTTTGTAACAGCCTTACAGAATATTAGCCTCATTAGCCTCTGTGGAAAGCCAGAGGTTTGTTTCAGCTAATGGGAAGTCCCTCCCATCTTCTGCTTTATTACAATATATATTCGAAGAGTCAAAGGGAATAGAATATGGAGTCATAAAGGTGAAAGCCCACTTTAAATTATCTCCTGAGGGAAATAGAGAGGCTGACAAATTGGCAAAGCAAGGTGCTTTATTTGGGCAGGAATGGCAGCCACAGATTGGGGAGATTGAGAGGTAGAAAGAACAACAGATTAAGGTTATGGATTTAACAGAGGGGCAGAAGAAAGATAAAGAATATAAAATTTGATAGAAGGTGCAGGGTCTGAAACATACAAAGAGCACAAGGGAGTATTTGTTAAAGATGGGGTTGTCCCTCATGAAGGAAAGGTTGTGTTTCCAGAGGGAGGAAGAAACCAGGAGATCCATTGGTACCTTGATCTATGGGGACACCAGGGGGGCGAAAGCACCTGGAAAAGATCAAGGAAGTGGGCTGGTGGCCTAAGATGAAGTATGATGTGGAACATTATGTCAGAAATTGTTTGATTTGTGCACAATAGAATCCTGTTAGAAATGTAAAGAAAGCAGCCCTTCGACACACCAGACCAGTGGATGGGCCTTGGACTAATTTGCAGATAGATTACATTGGTCCCTTATCGCCCACCCCTGGAGGGTACAAAATATTCTGGTAGTAATAGACACCTTTACGAAGTGGGTGGAAGCTTTCCCGGCTAAGACAAACACAGCAAAGGCCACTGCAAAAATCCTACTGGAAAGGATATTCACTCGCTGGGGACTACTCCGGAGCATCGAATCAGATCAAGGCACACATTTCACGGTGCAGATAATGCAAGATGTCATGGCACTTTTAGGGATCAAGCAGTGATTTCATATACCTTATAGACCACAGTCCGGTGGAATTGTGGAAAGGATGAATCAAACACTAAAAACTATGATTGCAAAACTGGTACAACAACATGGAACAACATGGCAAGTAGTTTTGCCTTATGTCTTGATGATAATAAGGAATAATCTTCAACTGGTTATACCCCTTATAAACTCATAATGGGAAGGGACATGAGAGGGTTGAAGGGGTTGTTAGGATTAGATTTGTCAGAACCCAAAATCGATGGGATTGTGTCAGAAAAATGGTACAACAGTTGGTAGAGACAGTGAAAGAGGCCAATTATGTAGCAACCCACGAAATAGGAAAGAAAAAACAACAGAGTAAAGCCTACTTTGACTCAAAAGTTAGTCCCATAGAGTTAAGTCCAGGACAAAGAGTGATGATTAGAATACACCAACCTACCTCGTTTTTAAATCCAAGGTTTGCAGAGCCCTATGAAATTAATGTTATGTGCCGATTTGGGAGACTCGAGGAATGGAATAACTGTTCCAAGAAGATGGGAACAGGCCCTATCAAGGGGGTGATGTTCAGTCCTCTCATCCTGAGAATCAGGGAAGCTTTGTCAAAAAATCAAAGGAAAAGGAAGAAAAGCCAGTGCTTCGTCCTCCTATCCTGAAATGGAACTGGATGAGGAAAAAATGGACATCTCGAGTCCAAGGATAATTTGGAATCTGGATTGAGTGGTCTAGAAAGACAAAACCAAAATATGGACAAGATAATTTCAAATGTAAACTGGAAATAAGAGCAGATCTGTAACCTTGTGCGTTACAGGTTTAACTCAACATGAAGAGAATAATATATTTTGCTGTGATGGCATTAACCATGACTGGGGCCATGGTCAGTCTTGTTCCTGAGCCAGTACAGTGGACAAGTGTGTCAACAGTGATATCATTACTTTAAAAACACACAGTGCGAAAAAACCTATCTTCTAAACGGACACCAGAAATACTGCGTAACAAAGGAGAAATGGAGGACTCAATTTTGTATTATACAGTAATGAAGGAGAACTTTCAGATCCAACACACTGATACAGATGAGTATCTGTGGGACTATGTTGTTACTGAATTGCCACCAATTCCTCACCTGACCACAGACAGGACATGTGTTGTGGAGGAGGCAAGGGAGATCATCCATCAATGGACTAAACACACTAAAGTTATTAAAACACATGCTGGTAGGGCAAATGGAATATTGAGTGACTCAGGCTTTTGGAGTAAGTTTTGGAATTGGGAGACAAATGTTCAAATACATCCGTGGGTAAGAATAGTATCACATGCTGATGTAATACTAATTTTATGAACCTAATAATTGTATTGCTCAATGTGTATCAACTGAGAGGATGGAAGGCTGAAATGCTGGAAAAATCGAGGACAATGCTTTCATGAAACAGCAGAGATGATTGTCAGTATAAAGTGGGTGAATTTCATTACTGAATGTTAATATTTTTAATAGAATGTAAGTGTTGCACACCTACTGGGGTTCCATGGCAATGCTGTGGGCAGTCACTGAATGAGAGGACGATAACAATCCTAAGATAAATATCTTTGGATCAAGAAGAGGGAGATGTCGGCCAGAAGAAACATAGAAAACCTTCAGCACAATACAGGCCCTTTGGCCCACAATGTGGTGCTGAACACGTCCTTACCTTAGATATTACCTAGGGTTCCCCATTGCCCTCTATTTTTCTGAGCCCCATGTGCCTGTCCAGGAGTCTCTTAAAAGGATCTATCATATCCACCTCCAGCACCATTGCTGGCAGCGCATTCCACACACTCACCACTCTCTACGTGAGAAACCCCTGACGTCTCCTCTGTACCTACTTCCAAGCATCTTAAAACTGTGCCCTCTTGTGCTGGCCATTTCAGCCCTGGGAAAAAGCCTCTGATTATCCACACGGTCAATGGCTCTCATCATCTTATACACCTCTATTAAAACACTCTCATCCTCCGAGGCTCCAAGGAAAAAAGGCCGAGTTCACTCAACCTATTCTCATCAGGCATGCTTCCCAATCCAGGCAACATCCTTGTAAATCTCCTCTGCACTCTTTCTATGGCTTCCACATCCTTCCTGTAGTGAGACAACCAGAACTGAGCACAGTACTCCAACTGGGGTCTGACCAGGGTCCTATATAACTGCAACATTACCTCTCGGCTCTTAAATTCAATCCCATGATTGATGAAGGCCAATGCACCATATACTTTCTTAACCACAGAGTCAACCTGCACAGCAGCTTTGAGTGTCCTGTGGACTCGGACCCCAAGATCCCTTTGATCCCCCACACTGCCAAGAGTCTTACCATTAATACTATATTCTGCCATCATATTTTACCTACCAAAATGAACCACCTCACACTTATCTGGGTTGAGCTCCATCTGCCATATCTCAGCCCAGTTTTGCATCCTATCAATGTCCTGCTGTAACTTCTGACAGCCCTCCACACTATTCACGACACCCTCAACCTTTATGTCATCAGCAAATTTACTAACCCATCCCACCACTTCCTCATCCAGGTCATTTATAAACATCACAAAGAGTAAGGGTCCCAGAACAGATCCCTGAGGCACACCACTGGTGATCAACCTCCATGCAGAATATGACCCGTCTACAACCACTCTTTGCCTTCTGTGGGCAAGCCAATTCTGGATCCCCAAAGCAATGTCCCCTTGGATCCCATGCCTCCTAAGTTTCACAATAAGCTTTGCATGGAGTACTTTCAAATGCCTTGCTAAAATCCCTATACTCTACCTTCATCAATGTGTTTAGTCACATCCTCAAAAAATTCAATCAGGCTTGTAAGGCACGACCTGCCTTTGACAAGGCCATGCCGTCTATTCCTAATCATATTATGTCTTTCCAAGTGTTCATAAATCCTGCCTCTCAGGATCTTCTCCATCAAATTACCAACCACTGAAGTAAGACTCACTGATCTATAGTTTCCTGGGATAACCCTACTCCCTTTCTTGAATAATGGAGCAACATCCACAACCCTCCAATCCTCTGGAACCTCTCCTGTCCCCATTGATGATGCAAAGATCATTGCCAGAGGCTCAGCAATCTCCTCCCTTGCCTCCCACAGTAGCCTGGGGTACATCTCGTCCGGTCCCAGTGACTTATCCAACTTGATGCTTTCCAAAAGCTCCAGCACATCTTAATACGTACATGCGCAAGCTTTTCAGTCCACTGTAAGTCATCCCTACAATCACCAAGATCCTTTTCCATAGTTAATACTGAAGCAAAGTATTTGTTAAATACCTCTGCTATCTCCTCTGGTTCCATACACACTTTTCCACTGTCACACTTGATTGGTCCTATTCTCTCACATCTTATCCTCTTGCTCTTCACATACTTGTAGAATGCCTTGGGGTTTTCCTTAATCCTGTCCACCAAGGCCTTCTTGCTCTCCTAATTTCTTTCTTAAGCTCCTTCCTGCTAGCCTTATAATCTTCTAGATCTCTATCATTACCTAGTTGTTTGAACCTTTTTGTAAGTTCTTCTTTTCTTCTTGACTAGATTTACAACAGCCTTTGTGCACCACGGTTCCTGTACCCTCATCCTTTCCCTGTCTCATTGGAATGTAACTATGCAGAACTCCACGCAAATATCCCCTGAACATTTGCCACATTTCTTTTGTATGTTTCTCTGAGAACATCTGTTACCAATTTGTGCTTCCAAGTTCCTGCCTGATAGCCTCATATTTCCCCTTACTCCAATTAAACGCTTTCCTACCTTGTCTGTTCCTATCCCTCTCCAATGTTATGGTAAAGGAGAATTGTGCGCGTGGCCTCTCCGGTGAATGATATCTGTAATCTGTCAAGTAGGGTACCATGCACAATTCTGATTTGATGGAGACAGACGTAAGAGTACGGAGGAACATTTGGAGAAACTTCTGAAATGCCCACTTCGCTGTGGCTGCTACTGTGTGGTAACCGGAATCTCAGGAGCAGAAGGCCCCGAATCCTCGGCTTTGCTTGTTTGGCGGCCGGGGTGAGGTCGAGGGCGCTCGGCAGAGGATGGCGCTCGGGAGGCTGTATCGGAGGAGCTATTCCGAGGCTCGAAGTTTTCAGACGGACGGTCCCGCTGTCGGGTGCTTCCTATGCATCGGCAGTTGTCAGTGCCTGGAGGTTTATGGCAGGGAGTTTCTCCCTTTTGCCGTCTGCTATCGGGGACTCGGGAGTCGATTGACTCGGGACTTGAGACTTTTATTTTACTGTGCCCATGGTTTGTTCTTTATCAAATTATGGTATTGCTTTGCACTGCTGTAACTATATGTTATAATTATGTGGTTCTGTCAGTGTTAGTTTTCGGTTTGTCCTGTTTTTCTGTGATATCACTCTGGAGGAACATTGTATCATTTCTTAATGCATGTATGCATTTCTAAATGACAGTAAACGAGGGCTGAGTGTTCTCATAATGTAATCTCCAAAATGCTCTCCTGTCAATGGTGATCAACCCAATATAATGAAACAAGTACCACAGTTGATTCTTTTCCACCTTTATTAGTAGCAAGCTACGAGAGAGAAATTTCTTTCTGTACTCAGACGGAGTCAGCCACGGAAGTCTCTCTGTCTAAGCACAGAGATACAGAGTTTTTTTTATCTCATCTTTGTCACGAAAGCCTAGCGACAGTGATAGTCCGTGACAAAGGGCACTTAATCACCTAAAACAGTGGTCCCCAACCACCGGGCTGTGGACTGGTACCAGGCCGCAGAGCATGTGCTACCGGGCCGTGAGGAAACGATGTGAGTTAGCTGCACCTTTCCTCATTCCCTGTCACGTACTGTTGAACTTGAACATAGGGTTGCCAACTGTCCCGTATTTGCCGGGACAGCCCGTATATTGGGCTAAATTGGTTTATCCCATAGGGGACAGCCCTTGTCCCGTATTTCCCCCGCTAAGGTAGAGCGTTCCTGTGAAACCTTTCGTACCAAAGCGGTGTGAAGCGAAGAAGGAATTGTCATTAATTTATATGGGAAACATTTTTTGAGCGTTCCCAGACCCAAAAAATAACCTACCAAATCTTACCAAATAACACATAACACCAAAAATAAACACTACCATATAGTAAAAGCAGGAATGTTATGGTAAATACACAGCCTATACAAAGTAGAAATAATGTACATAGAACATAGAAAGACAGAAACATAGAAAATAGGTGCAGGAGTAGGCCATTCGGCCCTTCGAGCCTGCACCGCCATTCAGTATGATCATGGCTGATCATCCAACTCAGAACCCCGCCCCAGCCTTCCCTCTATACCCCCTGATCCCTTTAGCCACAAGGGCCATATCTAACTCCCTCTTAAATGTAGCCAATGAACTGGCCTCAACTGTTTCCTGTGGCAGAGAATTCCACAGATTCACCACTCTCTGTGTGAAGAAGTTTTTCCTAATCTCGGTCCTAAAAGGCTTCCCCTTTATCCCCAAACTGTGACCCCTCGTTCTGGACTTCCCCAACATTGGGAACAATCTTCCTGCATCTAGCCTGTCCAATCCCGTTAGGATTTTATACGTTTCAATCAGATCCCCCTTCAATCTTCTAAATTCCAATGAGTATAAGCCTAGTTCATCCAGTCTTTCATCATATGAAAGTCCTGCCATCCCAGGAATCAATCTGGTGAACCTTCTTTGTACTCCCTCTATGGCAAGAATGTCTTTCCTCAGATTAGGGGACCAAAACTGCACACAATACTCCAGGTGTGGTCTCACCAAGGCCTTGTACAACTGCAGTAGTACCTCCCTGCTCCTGTACTCGAATCCTCTTGCTATGAATGCCAGCATACCATTCGCCTTTTTCACCGCCTGCTGTACCTGCATGCCCACTTTCAATGACTGGTGTATAATGACACCCAGGTCTCGTTGCACCTCCCCTTTTCCTAATCAGCCACCATTCAGATAATAATCTGTTTTCCTGTTTTTGCCACCAAAGTGGATAACTTCACATTTATCCACATTAAATTGCATCTGCCATGAATTTGCCCACTCACCCAACCTATCCAAGTCACCCTGCATCCTCTTAGCATCCTCCTCACTGCTAACACTGCCGCCCAGCTTCGTGTCATCCGCAAACTTGGAGATGCTGCACTTAATTCCCTCATCCAAGTCATTAATATATATTGTAAACAACTGGGGTCCCAGCACTGAGCCTTGCTGTACCCCACTGGTCACTGCCTGCCATTCTGAAAAGGTCCCGTTTATTCCCACTCTTTGCTTCCTGTCTGCTAACCAATTCTCTGTCCACATCAATACCTTACCCCCAATACCGTGTGCTTTAAGTTTGCACACTAATCTCCTGTGTGGGACCTTGTCAAAAGCCTTTTGAAAATCCAAATATACCACATCCACTGGTTCTCCCCTATCCACTCTACTAGTTACATCCTCAAAAAATTCTATGAGATTCGTCAGACATGATTTTCCTTTCACAAATCCATGCTGACTTTGTCCGATAATTTCACCACAGTACGTACAGTATAGTTGGGAAGGTGAAGGCAAAAGCAATTTACGGGAAAAAAAATCAGCATGTACGGTTATCACATGCGCACGGCATGCATGTGCAAACAGGTGGCCGTGCAAGGCTTCATGGTCATGGTAGTCTTTCCTGGGGTAAAGTGTCCTGGGATTTGACTGCTACTTTTGTCCCTTATTTGTGAGTGAGAAAGTTGGCAACCCTAACTGTAAAAAACTTATTGAGGTGAGCTTAACCCTACTTGAACCCCCCCCCCCCCCCCCGGTCGGCCGGTCCGCAAGAATATTGTCAATATTAAACTGGTCCACAGTGCAAAAAAGATTGGGTACCCCTGACCTAAAACGTACTTGACAAAGATTACTTAATCACATCAGGCGGAGGTAAACAGAGAACACAGTATAACTAATTCTCACATCCTGCATGTCCTTGTCTGGATACTCAGCATTTACACGTTAGCAGCACAGATTGATCATTTAACATCTCAATACAAAAGAACAGTCAGATCAACGGATATTCAAATAGAGCAGAATTTAATAATAAGAGATTTTACCAAAATTAGGAAAGGAATGTAAGGAATGCCCTGCCTTATCTCCACCTTTTGTCGAAACCAAAAAGGTGTCTTTTCAGGAGACTTTTCAGGCACACTTGTGGGTCTGTGTGAGCTTTTAATCCTTATCTCACCCTCAAGCCTGAATTATACTTCTCCGATAACTCGACACCGTAACATACGCAAGTGACTTACGCGCGTTGTGAGCATTTATACTTGTACGTTGGTATGCCTGCGTCGCTCTGCAATGCGCACGCGCGTTACGCATGCGCATACACCTGCCCGTGCAAGGCTTCATGGTCATGGTAGTCTTTCTCGCGGTAAACAAGAAGCGAGCGTCTTTTTTTTTGTAAAAGCGAAATGTGTCTTCCATAATTTAGGAGGTCTGTAAAGCTTTATGGAAAGCATTGTAGCCAGAGTTCCTTCCCTGCCCTTAATGGGAAGCTATTGCAGCGTAGGATGAAATGCGATGCTACCAAGCGGACCAATCACAGCTGTTGCGTTCTGCGTTGCCGCTCGCGCCGTTATATTTGGGAGAGGTGCGCGTCGCAGCAACGCAGGCTCTGGCGTAGGCTTCGCGTCGGCTTTGCGGCGACGCAGTACTTATGGCATCGGGTTGTCGCAGAAGTATTAATCAGGCTTCAAGAGCAGCTGCTCAGACATGCTGCAGCTATTCTCAAACCAGAATACATAGACTCAACCTTAACCATTATTTACAGGAATCTGAGAATCCCCTTAAAACTTTATCACTCCCACTGAGAGATCTGACTCCTGACCAGGTTCATTTTCCAATACCAGATCATGTACCGCCTCTCCTCTTGTATTGTGTCAAGAAACCTTCCTGAACCCACCTAACAAACGCCACCCCATCTAAACCCCTCAACCTAGGTACATGCTAATCGATATTTGGGGAATTAAAATCTCCCACTATGACAACCCTGTTTTTGTTATACCTTTCCATAATCTGTCTCCCTATCTGCTCCTCGATATCCCTGTTACTATTGGGTGGTCTATAAAAAACACTCAGTAGAGTTATTGACCCCTTCCTGTTCCTAACTTCCACCCACAGAGACTCCGTAGACAATCCCTCTGAGTCTTCCTCCTTTTCGATGGCCATGACACTATCTCTGATCAACAGTGCCACGCCCCCACTTCGTTTGCCTCCCTCCCTGTCCTTTCTGAAACATCTAAAGCCTGGCACTTGAAGTAACCATTCCTGCCCCTGAGTCATCCAAGTCTCTGTAATGGCAACTACATCATAGCTCCAAGTACTGATCCACGCTCTAAACTCATCTGCCTTGTTCATAATACTCTTTGCATTGAAATAGACACATCTCAAACCATCGGTCTGAGTGCATCCCTCCTCTATCAACTGCCAGTCCTCCAGTCTAATCAAGGACAGGGGAAGCAGATAAACCAGTTCTGCTTCCCCCCCTCCCATTTTGTGGACTCTGAACTGATCCTTGCTCTGATGATCTAATCAGAGCAACTAAATGTGGACAGAGGAAGCTTCTGAGACCATTCTCAAACAGGTAGCTATTTGTAATGTAAAGGGCATGGACTCTGAACTGATTCTAGACTCTGGGACAATCAAATCAGAACAGCAAATCTGGGACCATTCTTGGAGGAGTAGCTGCTAGTTTTGTAAAATTCCAGACCTACAAAGGAAGCAATCTGTAATCTTGTTGGACTCTGTCTAGGTTGCCTCATTTAACTGGTTTGGACCGGTCAGAGTGTAAAGGCTGGGCAGAGCCATGGAACAATGTTGGCTGTAACCCTGGACAATGACCAGTAAGAAGGTGACCCAGGTGGGTCAGGTGACCTTGAGCCAATGGGATGAAGTCCAATTGATGAGGGACAGTTTAAGACTCAGGAGCTCCAAATACACAGGGGTGATAACTCTCCAGCAGCCAGAGACCAACCATCAATGTAGATCAATTGTTTCCAGCTGCCCGAGTGTCACTGGACTGTCCAGGTGGGTCAATTGTTTCCAGCTGCCCGAGTGTCACTCGACTGTCCAGGTGGGTCAATTGTTTCCAGCTGCCCGAGTGTCACTGGACCGTCCAGGTGGATCAATTGTTTCCAGCTGCCTGAGTGTCACTCGACTGTCCAGGTGGGTCAATTGTTTCCAGCTGCCTGAGTGTCACTCGACCGTCCAGGTGGGTCAATTGTTTCCAGCTGCCCGAGTGTCACTGGACCGTCCAGATGGATCAATTGTTTCCAGCTGCCTGAGTGTCACTCGACCGTCCAGGTGGGTCAATTGTTTCCAGCTGCCTGAGTGTCACTCGACCGTCCAGGTGGGTCAATTGTTTCCAGCTGCCTGAGTGTCACTCGACTGTCCAGGTGGATCAATTGTTTTCAGCTGCCCGAATGTCACTGGACCGTCCAGGTGAGTCAATTGTTTCCAGCTGCCCGAGTGTCACTCGACCGTCCATGTGGATCAATTGTTTTCAGCTGCCCGAGTGTCACTCGACTGTCCAGGTGGGTCAATTGTTTTCAGCTGCCTGAGCCTTACTGGACTTTTTAACTCTATCCTTGCCTCTCTGGGCCAGTCACTTCACACTAAACCATCTGAATGTGGCCCTCCGTTGATTGGAGTCAGCCATGCATGTATCATCCCTGCTCTCTTGTGATACACAAGCCAGGGCAGTACGATATAGAGAGCAAGTTGTTACCCATGCAGCAGGCTCCCCATCTCCACGCAGTTGGTGAACACAAAAGAACAGCAGAGACTGACAGTTGCTGGAGTTGCCAGTCAGCGTTGAACTCAACGTAGGACTGCCTTAGGGACTCCAGCTCCAAATTTTTCCCTGGAGCTCACTCCCAAGCCCTTCCCCATGAGTGGGTATAGCCGCAAGGCATGGGAAATTTGAGCTCAGAGTTTTCCATCTCCTAGATGAGCTGGCACCCACGGCTGATAAGCTCCATCTGCCTGAAGCGACTGGTGTTTAGTTGCCTTTGCCCCTCCTCCTGTCAGAAGAAATGGTTCCACTGGGGTTAGTAACTAAGCCATAGATGAAGACCCCGGGCTGGACTTGGTTGTCAGAGTCTATTTGTGACACATGCCATTGGGAACATCTAATGTGCAACAGGAGCTTGTTCCCAGTACGTACCCTCAGATCAAAAGTATAATGGTGGAACCCACATTGGCCCAACCTGCATCTGCCTTCTGTGCGGTATACACAAGAACTACACGGAAGAAAGAGGAACAACACGCCCAAAGTGCCGGAGGAGCTCAGCATGTCGGGCAGCATCTACGGGGAGAAATAAGTGGTCGATATTTTGGGCCAAGATGCTTCATAAAGACTGGGAAGGAAGGGGGAAGAAGCCACACAATTTATTCTGTCTTCTCTACACCCCCCCCCCCCCCGTTTCCAGTCCCAATGAAGGGATTCAGCCCAGAACATCGACCATTTATTTCACTTCATTTCACTGTCTGACATGCAGAGTTGCTCCGGGATTTTGTTGTGTGTTACTCATGATTTCCAGCATCTGCAGAATCACAAGTTTAGAACTAGGAGCAGCGAAGCCTCCTGACCCTAGAAGCTTACCCTATTGAGTAAGTTCATGGCTGATCTACACCAGTGAAACTGTCTGGTTTCCTCAGCTGTGTAAGTGCAGGGAAGACAAACTCTGGCCCCGACAAACGTGTGAGATTGAGGTGCGAGCCCACCCTAAAACCTCCTGTTTGTGTGGATGCTGCGTGATTCGTTACCCTGTTACAAATCAGTGCCACGCAATAACAGACAGTACACCGCACACAATTAAACGATTCAGCTTTATAATTCTGAATTTGGCTAAAGGATAAGTAAAGGAAGGAGAAAAGAAAAGGCCCATTCTAATGAAACAGTCTAGTGTGCACAAGTTGGAGCTCACGGTTTCCCCTTCGCCGATCCTCCTTTGATCTCACCCCGGGCTTCGTCGAATCACGGCCCCGCTCCGGGTCAAATCTTATGACCTCTTCTCTCCAGCATCTTCTCTCTTCATCCCCTAACAAAAACCCCAAGCCCAACCTTACTGACCCTCACCAGAGAAACCTCCCCTTAATCCGACCATCCTAATTGGATGGCACACAATTCTCCTAACTCTTGTCTTCAACAGTAACCCAATCAAGCAGCATGCAGAGAAAAGCACAAAATGAAATATAGAACAGAATAACAGTAAAATTTATGCACCAGGGCATTCCATGGGCCATAAATGCTCTACCATGCTAGTTCACCATTAACCTTCCAAACAATTACTGAATACTTCCTCTATATCTAGACTCCATATCACTCTGGGACAGAGAATGATCTAATCTCCAAATCTCCCTAGGGAAAAGAATGAACAAGTCACCATATCTACCTGGGGTAAAGAATGATCTTATGTCCATATCTCCCCAGGGTAAAGAATGATCTCATCTTCATATCTCCCCAGGGTAAAGAATATCTCGTCTCCATATCTCCCTAGGGTAAAGAATGATCAAGTCTCCATATTACACTGGGGTAAAGAATGATATAGTCTCCATAACACCCTAGGGTAAAGAATTATCTGGTCTCCATATCTCCCTAAGGTAAAGAATTACCTAGTCTCCATATTTCTCCAGGGTAAAGAATTATCTAGTCTCCATATCTCCCTGTAGTAAAGAATGACCCAGTCTCCATGTCTTTCTGGGGTAAAGAATGAACTAGTCTCCATGTCTCCCCAGAGTAAAGAATGATCAAGTCTCCATATTACGCTGGGGTAAAGAATGAACTAGTCTCCATATCGCGCTGGGGTAAAGAATGAACTAGTCTCCATGTCTCCCCAGGGTAAAGAATAGTCAAGTCTCCATATTACGCTGGGGTAAAGAATTATTTAGTCTCCATATCTCCCTGGGGTAAAGAATGATCTAGTCTCTAGTGTTTCACTCTAAGAGAAGAAGTTTCTATTGTAACGAGAATACACATAAAATTTAAGATGTTTGCTGGCCTGGGTTAGCATCAGTGACATCAGCAAGTGGTCTGCCACCTGCCCTCAGGGGAAGGAGAGATAAGGAACAATGGAGCAGCGTCTGCAGATGTGTAATGAAGGGACGGGAGAGAGAGCTGTCTGGAGCGGCTCCCCTTTGAACCCTGAACTGTTTGAAGTGATGGACAGGCGATGTCCCAGCAGGGGGATAAAAAGGGACAGGTTCGCTAAGGCAGGACACACGCCACCTGAGGTAACGAGACCCTGGAAGCGGTACGCCTCTCACGAGTCGGTGGGAAGTATCAGACAACGGCCAGGGTGGAAAGGTACGATCAGCGGGAACCCGGTGTGTGTCCGCCCTTGCCTGGGTGCCGGGTTCACTGCAGAGGATCGACCGCATCTGGAGGAGGGGTCACAGTTGGTGACCTCAGGTGACATCACCAAGGACCAGCCCAAAAGCTGCTTGTGAGCAATCTCGCCGGTCTGTGAGTGAAGCCGTTCTGAATGATCAGTTGTTCCTGTTCTCTCTCTCTCTCCCCCCACGTTGTCCATCACCATGGCAACGATTACTGCGAACTGAACTACTAAACTGGACTGAACTTTGAGTCACTTTGAAATTTGGTCATTTACCCCTAGACAACGATAGAGCTTGATTGATGCTGTTATCTTAATTCTGTGCACATGTGTGTTTATCATCGCTGAACTGTTGCATTTATTATCCTTTCGATTACTGTGTTGCTTGTTTCTTTAATAAAACTTTCTTAGTTCTAGTACTCCAGACTCCAACTGAGTGATCCATTTCTGCTGGTTTGGCAACCCAGTTACAGGGTACGTAACATAAGTGGGGTTCTCGTCTGGGATTTTGAACGCTAAATTTGGGACGGAGTAAATTGATTGGGTTAAAATTCCCGAAAGAAAGAAAAGACAAACAGCAGAAATGGAGGCTGAGGAATTTATAAAGGCACCGACCTTGGAGGCATTAGAGGATGCCAGGAAATCGGAATTGATAGCTGTGGCCAAACGGTTGAATTTTGCTAAGGTGAAGTCGACAATGAGGAGAGAGGAGATACACAGAGCTATTGTAGAGTACTATGTATCTAAAGGTGTGTTTCCCCAAGGTGAGCTGGGGGTGGTGTCTATTGAAAAACCTGCTGGAGACGCAGTACAGGTACAGCTTGAAAAACTGAGACTCGAGCACGAGTTCCGGGTACGGCAGTTAGAACACGAAGAGAAGCAGTTAGAAAGGCAGGAGAAGGAGAGAGAGTTAGAAAGACAGTTGGAGAGAGAGGAGAAACAGAGGGAAAGGGAATTTGAGCTGGAGAAGTTAAAGATAAGGGCCGAGCAGGGGCTCGTGCCGAACCAAGGTGGAGGGTTCCGGGCGACCCAGGTGGTTAGGCTGGTTCCCCCATTTGACGATACCGATGTGGATCGGTACTTCCTCCACTTCGAAAAAGTGGCTATAAGTCAGGACTGGCCGAGGGATAAGTGGGCTGTGTTACTTCAGAGTGTACTGAAAGGGAAAGCCCAACAAGCTTACTCAGCTTTGTCCGCGGAAGATGCCCAGAGGTATGAGGTGGTGAAAGAGGCCATCCTCAGGATTTATGAGTTGGTCCCGGAGGCATACCGGCAGAGGAGTGTTGGTGCGCCTCGAAGGGGGTAGAGGGGGATTATGACAGACTGCTACAACTGATCCTGATTGAGCAGTTTAAAGGTTGTGTCCCTGAGGGTATGAGACCCTACCTCGATGAGAAAGAGGCAGCCACGTTAGCCGCAACTGCTAAGTTAGCGGATGAGTATGCGTTGACGCATAAAATGAAGTTTGCCCCGAGTAAAGGCTACCAGAAGGGTAGTCAGGACGGCGGGGAGAGTCCGCCGGAAAAGTCAGAAAGTAAGCCGGGGACTAGTGAAAAGGATAAGGTAGACCGGGAGCAGTCTGGTTGGAAGTCTCCTGGGGTCGTCTGTTATAATTGTGGGAAAGTCGGACACTTTGCGTCCAGGTGCTTTGCCCCAAGGAAGGAGACGGGGAAAGGAAAAGCGGAAATTTGGAATGGCTGTATCGAGCTGTTAAGCGAACCGCTAGGGAAGGACAGGTCTGAAAAAGTCCAGGAAGGGCGCGAGAGGTTTATCTCGGCCGGATTGGTGTCAGTGAAGGAGGGGTTAAAACCAGTTCCAGTGCAGATCTGGAGAGGCACGGGAGCGTGTCAGTCACTAATACTGAAGAGTGTATTAGAGTTTAGCTCAGAGACCCAGACTGGGGAGGTGGAGGTCAAAGGTGTTGGGGAAGGGACAGAGTCAGTCCCTTTGCACCAGATACACTTACAAAGCAACCTGGTCTCTGGACTAGTCACGATCGGGGTGAGGTCCGAATTACTGATGAAAGGCGTGGAAGTCTTGCTCGGTAATGACATCGCCGGAGGAATCGTGTTCCCAGTCGTGAGATTGACAGGTCAGCCTGCCAGCATTGAGGCCCCGCCCATGGACTCACAGGTTCATCCTCGGCCCGCGATAGTGAATTTAGCTGAAACGTTTCTGCCAACCTTGTATGAGACAGGGTGTAGTGAGACAAGAGGTAGTGAGGGAGCTGGGACGGACGTAGCAGTAGCCAGGAAAGAATTTGTGCAGACGCAGGAGCGAGATGAGGGGCTGATGGTTTTGGCAGAGACAGCTCTCTCTGACACAGCTTTAACAAGGGAACTAGTAGGCTATTGTGTGGAGGAGGAAATGCTAAGGAAAACAGGGAAATCAAGTACAGTACCCGCAGATGAGGAATGGGCTGTGGTGCAAAAGAGTTATGGGGATGAGGTTTTTAACATGGCCCACGAGGTACCCCCCGGTGGACATTTTGCGGTGCTGGAGGAAACAGTTGGTGGAATCATGAAAGAGATTTACCGACTGCCCAGGGGGAAGAATGTTATTGATCATGACCGACGCGAACTGAGACGGTCACCGGCTTTTGATATACTAACAAACCTAGTCGGTGTTAGCGTGGAAATCAATGAAGCTAGGGGCCCCCTGATAAGAGGAAAAAACCATTTTGAAAAGTTTAGTATGGGATCGATCAGATGGGAGAAGGCTATTGTTTTGGCCAGGTCTACTGATAAGGTCTCTCCCTTAATCCCCGAACAAAGCGAATCTTTAGAAGAAGTAATTAAACGACTCGCACCCGTGTGTTTGATTGTCCTGAGGCAATGCAAAGAACTGGGACGTTGGGTGATGTCTGTTACAATAGGTCAGCCTAGTAAACAACACTCATATATAATGAGTAATTCAGTGACTAAAGGGCTGACGAACACAGGTGTGTGTATTGGCGATGTAATACGGCTGTCTGAAGCCAGCTTGATAGTGAACCTTGAAAAAAATGAATTCGGCCATACGAAGGTCACTTACCTGGGAATTGTGGTGACACAGGGGCAGCTGGCAGCGATGCAAGCTACAGTGCAGGCTACCGCTGACCTCCCAACCCCGACAAACAAGAGGGCCCTCAGAAGGCTCTTGGAGATGGTGGGGTACTGCAGGAAGTTTTGCAATAACTCTGCGGTCAATACCCGTCCCCCTCCTACTAAGCCCTTGCGAGAGAAAACTGAGTCGGAATGGGACGACCCTTGTTATTGTGGTCCGGGACAAAGCCAAATGAGAGGTTACATTGATCGCAATTCATCAGTGTTTTTGGCCACTATGAAGTTTGCTGAGTTGGAGCCTGGTCTAAGGGATTATTAATAACACATATAAAAGGAACAGAAAATGTGATGACTCTCTGTCAAGGTGTTGACAGCTTCAAACTCGCTGTGTTAGCCAAATAGCTGATAAAGATGTATATTTGTGTGTGTATCAAATAATGTATTCATGTTTGTAATTTTTACCTCCCGGTAAAAATCCTTAAAGGGGGGAAGTGTGACGAGAATACACATAAAATTTAAGATGTTTGCTGGCCTGGGTTAGCATCAGTGACATCAGCAAGTGGTCTGCCACCTGCCCTCAGGGGAAGGAGAGATAAGGAACAATGGAGCAGCGTCTGGAGATGTGTAATGAAGGGACGGGAGAGAGAGCTGTCTGGAGCGGCTCCCCCTTTGAACCCTGAACTGTTTGAAGTGATGGACAGGCGATGCCCCAGCAGGGGGATAAAAAGGGACAGGTTCGCTAAGGCAGGACACACGCCACCCAAGGTAACGAGACCCTGGAAGCGGTACGCCTCTCACGAGTCGGTGGGGAGTATCAGACAATGGCCAGGGTGGAAAGGTACAATCAGCGGGAACCCGGTGTGTGTCTGCCCTTGCCTGGGTGCCGGGTTCACTGCAGAGGATCGACCGCATCTGGAGGAGGGGTCACAGTCGGTGACCTCAGGTGACATCACCAAGGACCCGCCCAAAAACTGCTTGTGAGCCATATCGCCGGTCTGTGAGTGAAGCCTTGTCTGAATGATCAGTTGTTCCTGTTCTCTCTCTCTCTCCCCCCACGTTGTCAATGATTACTGCGAACTGAACTACTAAACTGGACTGAACGTTGAGTCACTTTGAAATTTGGTCATTTACCCCTAGACAACGATAGAGCTTGATTGATGCTGTTATCTTAATTCTGTGCATTTATCATCGCTGAACTGTTGCATTTATTATCCTTTCGATTACTGTGTTGCTTGTTTCTTTAATAAAACTTTCTTAGTTCTAGTACTCCAGACTCCAACTGAGTGATCCATTTCTGCTGGTTTGGCAACCCAGTTACAGGGTACGTAACACTATGTACCTCAGATTTACTAGCTGACTGGCCCATTACCTTGAACTTCTCCCCTACTGGAAGTGTGGTCTACCTTGCTGAATCCCCTTTGGAGCTGATGCTATGCACTGGCCACGATATTAGGTAGTTCTCTACACCTGCTCATAAATGCAAATAACATGCAGCCCAGTCCATCAGAGGTAAAGCCCTCCCAACCACTGAACACATCAACATGAAACTTTGTTCCAGGAAAACTGCATCCATCATCAGGGACCTGTACCACCCAGGACATGCTCTCTTTTCACTGCTGCCAACAGGAAGAAGGTACAAGAGTGTCAGGACTCACAGCACCAAGTTTGGGAACAGTTACTACCCCTCAATCAACAGGCTCTTGAACTAAAGGGGATAATTTCACAACTTTACTTGCCCCATCATTGAAAAGTTCCCACAGCCAATGGACTCACTTTCAAGGATCTCATCTCATGTTCTCAATATTTATTGCTTATTTATGTATTACAGTATTATTGTTTTTTTCTTTTTGTGTTTGCAGTTTGTTGTCTTCTGCAGTCTGGTTGAAAGCCCAAGATGGTCGGTCTTTCATTGATTCTGTTAGGGTTTTTATTTTATAGATTTGTTGAGTACCTTGATAATAAAATTTACTTTGCACACTGAATTTTAACCAGCTAATCATGTTTAAAGACCAGCTTACAGAGTTCAGGATCTTTGTGTTTAAAAACAAGTTCACAGAGTACAGAATCTGTGTGTTTTAAAGACCAGCTCAGAGAGTTCACGATCTGAGTATTATATAGACCAGCTCACAGAGTTCACGATCTGTGTGTTTAAAGACCAGTTCACAGAGTTCGGGATCTGTGTGTTTAAAGACCAGCTCACAGAGTTCACGATCTGTGTGTTTAAAGACCAGCTCACAGAGTTCGGGATCTGTATGTTTAAAGACCAGCTCACAGAGTTCACGATCTGTGTGTTTAAAGACCAGCTTGCAGAGTTCGGGATCTGTGTGTTTAAAGACCAGCTCACAGAGTTCACGATCTGTGTGTTTAAAGACCAGCTCACAGAGTTCGGGATCTGTGTGTTTAAAGACCAGCTCACAGAGTTCGGGATCTGTGTGTTTAACGACAGTTCACAGAGTTCGGGATCTGTATGTTTAAAGACCAGCTCGCAGACTTCGCGATCTGTGTGTTTAAAGACCAGCTCACAGAGTTCGGGATCTGTATGTTTAAAGACCAGCTCACAGAGTTCACGATCTGTGTGTTTAAAGACCAGCTCACAGAGTTCACGATCTGTGTGTTTAAAGACCAGCTCACAGAGTTCGGGATCTGTGTGTTTAAAGACAGTTCACAGAGTTCGGGATCTGTGTGTTTAAAGACCAGCTCACAGAGTTCGGGATCTGTGTGTTTAAAAACCAGTTCACAGAGTTCAGGATCTGTGTGTTTAAAGACCAGCTCACAGAGTTCACGATCTGTGTGTTTAAAGACCAGCTCACAGAGTTCGGGATCTGTGTGTTTAAAGACCAGCTCAGAGAGTTCACGATCTGAGTATTATATAGACCAGCTCACAGAGTTCACGATCTGTGTGTTTAAAGACCAGCTCACAGAGTTCATGATCTGTGTGTTTAAAGACCAGCTCACAGAGTTCAGGATCTGTGTGTTTAAAGACAGTTCACAGAGTTCGGGATCTGTGTGTTTAAAGACCAGCTCACAGAGTTCGGGATCTGTGTGTTTAAAGACCAGCTCAGAGAGTTCACGATCTGAGTATTATATAGACCAGCTCACAGAGTTCACGATCTGTGTGTTTAAAGACCAGCTCACAGAGTTCACGATCTGTGTGTTTAAAGACCAGCTCACAGAGTTCACGATCTGTGTGTTTAAAGACCAGCTCACAGAGTTCGGGATCTGTGTGTTTAAAGACCAGCTCACAGAGTTCGGGATCTGTGTGTTTAAAGACCAGCTCACAGAGTTCAGGATCTGTGTGTTTAAAGACAGTTCACAGAGTTCGGGATCTGTGTGTTTAAAGACCAGCTCACAGAGTTCGGGATCTGTGTGTTTAAAAACCAGCTCACAGAGTTCGGGATCTGTGTGTTTAAAGACAGTTCACAGAGTTCGGGATCTGTGTGTTTAAAGACCAGCTCACAGGGTTCGGGATCTGTGTGTTTAAAGACCAGTTCACAGAGTTCGGGATCTGTGTGTTTAAAGACCAGCTCACAGAGTTCACGATCTGTGTGTTTAAAGACCAGCTCACAGAGTTCACGATCTGTGTGTTTAAAGACCAGCTCACAGAGTTCAGGATCTGTGTGTTTAAAGACAGTTTACAGAGTTCGGGATCTGTGTGTTTAAAGACCAGCTCACAGAGTTTGGGATCTGTGTGTTTAAAGACCAGTTCACAGAGTTCGGGATCTGTGTGTTTAAAGACCAGCTCACAGAGTTCACGATCTGTGTGTTTAAAGACCAGCTCACAGAGTTCGGGATCTGTGTGTTTAAAGACCAGCTCACAGAGTTCGGGATCTGTGTGTTTAAAGACAGTTCACAGAGTTCGGGATCTGTATGTTTAAAGACCAGCTCACAGAGTTCACGATCTGTGTGTTTAAAGACCAGCTCACAGAGTTCGGGATCTGTGTGTTTAAAGACCAGCTCACAGAGTTCGGGATCTGTGTGTTTAAAGACAGTTCACAGAGTTCGGGATCTGTATGTTTAAAGACCAGCTCGCAGACTTCGGGATCTGTGTGTTTAAAGACTAGCTCAGAGAGTTCATGATCTGAGTATTATATAGACCAGCTCACAGAGTTCACGATCTGTGTGTTTAAAGACCAGCTCACAGAGTTCACGATCTGTGTGTTTAAAGACCAGCTCACAGAGTTCAGGATCTGTGTGTTTAAAGACCAGCTCACAGAGTTCGGGATCTGTGTGTTTAAAGACCAGCACACAGAGTTCACGATTTGTGTGTTTAAAGACCAGCTCAGAGAGTTCACGATCTGAGTATTATATAGACCAGTGGTCCCCAACCACCGGGCCTAGGACCGGTGCCGGGCTGCAGAGCATGCATTACCGGGCTGCGAGGAAACGATATGATTTGGCGATATGAGTCAGCTGCACCTTTCCTCATTCCCTGTCATGCGCTGTTGAGCTTGAACGCACGTGAGGTCATTACCTGCGTGTCATCCATGTCAGCGCGGGAATGAGATCAGCTCCTCGAGCTTGCAAATGACAGCGGGCTGAAAAGTATCTTTCACATAACATCTCTGCCGGCATTCTGGATCAAAGTCAATTCTGAAAATCCTGAGATAGCCACGAAAGCACTGAAAACGTTGCTTCCATTTCCAACATATCTCTGCAATGAATGCAATGAAAACTAAATTGCGGAATAGACTGGACATAAGGAACCCCCTTCGAGTATCGCTGTCTGCCATCACCCTTCGATGAGACTGTTTTGTTGCAGGGAAACAAGCCCAGGGCTCCACCCCTCTGCTCCGTCTAGCGGAATTAGTCCTTACACTTAATAATTTCTCCTTTGGCTCCTCTCACTTCCTCCAAACTAAAGGTGTAGCTATGGGCACCCATATGGGTCCTAGCTATGCCTGCCTTTTTGTTGGGTTTGTGGAACAATCTATGTTCCGTGCCTATTCTGGTATCTGTCCCCCACTTTTCCTTTGCTACATCGACGACTGCATTGGCGCTGCTTCCTGCACGCATGCTGAGCTCGTTGACTTTATTAACTTTGCCTCCAACTTTCACCCTGTCCTCAAGTTTACCTGGTCCATTTCCGACACCTCCCTCCCCTTTCTAGATCTTTCTGTCTCTATCTCTGGAGACAGCTTATCCCTGATGTCTACTATAAGCCTACTGACTCTTACAGCTATCTGGACTATTCCTCTTCTCACCCTGTCTCTTGCAAAAATGCCATCCCCTTCTCGCAATTCCTCCGTCTCCGCCGCATCTGCTCTCAGGATGAGACTTTTCATTCCAGGACGAGGGAGATGTCCTCCTTTTTTAAAGAAAGGGGCTTCCCTTCCTCCACCATCAACTCTGCTCTCAAACGCATCTCCCCCACTTCACTTCACCTGTGAGTCGGCTGGGGTGATATACTACGTCCGGTGCTCCCAATGTGGCCTTCTATATATTGGTGAGACCCGACACAGACTGGGAGACCGCTTTGCTGAACAGCTACGCTCTGTCAGCCAGAGAAAGCAGGATCTCCTAGTGGCCACACATTTTAATTCCACATCCTATTCCCATTCTGATATGTCTATCCACGGCCTCCTCTACTGTAAAGATGAAGCCACACTCAGGTTGGAGGAACAACACCTTATATTCCGTCTGGGTAGCCTCCAACCTGACGGCATGAACATCGACTTCTCTAACTTCCGCTAATGCCCCACCTCCCCCTCGTACCCCACCTGTTATTTATTTTTATACACACATTCTTTCTCTCACTCTCCTTTTTCTCCCTCTGTCCCTTTCACTATACCCCTTGCCCATCATCTGGTTTCCCCCCCCCCCAGCCGTCTTTCTCCCTGGACCTCCTGTCCCATGATCCTCTCATATCCCCTTTGCCAATCACCTGTCCAGCTCTTGGCTCCATCCCTCCCCCTCCTGTCTTCTCCTATCATTTTGGATCTCCCCCTCCCCCTCCAACTTTCAAATCTCTTACTAACTCTTCCTTCAGTTAGTCCTGACGAAGGGTCTCGGCCTGAAACGTCGACTGTACCTCTTCCTGGAGATGCTGCCTGGCCTGCTGCGTTCACCAGCAACTTTGATGCATGTTGCTTGAATTCCAGCATCTGCAGAATTCCTGTTGTAAGCCCAGCGCTCCCACTGATTCAGCGATATTGGTGTGTTTCAATGATTTTATATACGGGGAAAATATGTGCTGTGTGTTTGATATCCAAACGTTACTTAAAATGTTATGATGCTATTAACTTATAAGTGACTTATATAACCATATAACAATTACAGCACGGAAACAGGTCTTCTCTGCCCTTCTAGTCCATGCCGAACGCTACTCTCACCTAGTCCCACTGACCAGCACTCAGCCCATAACCCTCCATTCCTTTCCTGTCCATATACTACTGGAAAATGCAAACGCATGCATTGTATGTTCTATGTATTACAGTATTTACTCAAATGCACACATTGTATTTTCTATATTTACTATGTAACCACTGCTAGCTGAATAGAGGGTATTCACTATGTAGCCATGACTTTTGACCTGTTCACTTTTAATTCATGAAGAGAACTAGAATGAAACCAAGTAGAAAGATAACGGTGGCAGGTAAGGTGATGAAATATGTGGCAGTATGTCAACGCAAGACTAATTAAGAAATAACTGTGGTTAGGGATGAGAGAACACATGGTCTAAAATGTAAACTAGGACATAATTAAGTCAGGGAGTAAAACAATAGTGGAAAGTCGAGAGCGGATATATTGATGATATGTAATCAGAGGCCGACTGGATATGATAATGTAGCTAAGATAGGAAAATTGCTATAAAAAGTGCTGTATACAAGCCTCGACGGCAGTCAGCTACTAGCTTTCTGATTGTCTCAGCTTTGATTTCCAAATTAAAGTTTAAAACGTCTTGACGATTTTCTTTCAATTATAATACCGAACCTGCCTCCACCAATTCTACTGGAAGACCGTTCAACGCTTACTTCAAGCTCCCCTGTCCTCCACTGATAATTGATTTATCACTCTATTCATGCGAGCAAAATATGCGCTGTGTGTTTAATATTAAATTCGTTAGATAAACCCTTTTAGAAATGGAATTGAGTGTATTAGCCACTTATCACCTATATTCTGGTCTTGATTAACACCCCAAACCCTGAACAGAATCGGCAAAAAACAGTTTGTAGAAACAAAACGGTATGTACACGCATGTGCAAGTCACGCATGCACACTGGCGCTTGCGCAAGGCTTCATGGTCATTGTAGTCTTCTAGGGGTAAACACAACGTATTTGACTGCTACTCTTGTCCGTTGACAATTTAGTAGATTTAAGAAAATCTCTTACTAGCTCTTCTTTCAGTTAGTCCTGACGAAGGGTCTCGGCCTGAAACGTCGACTGTACCTCTTCCTAGAGATGCTGCCTGGCCTGCTGCGTTCACCAGCAGCTTCGATGTGTGTTGCTTGTACAGAGCTTAGGATTTGTTTGTTTAAAGAGCAACTGCACAGACTTCAGGATCTGGGTTTTTAAAGAACAACTGCACAGAGTCCTGTATCTGCATGTTTAGAGAGTTTAGGATTTATTTCTTGAAAGACCAGGTGCACAGAGTTCACGATCTGTGTGTTTAAAGACCAGCTCACAGAGTTCAGGATCTGTGTGTTTAAAGACCAGCTCGCAGAGTTCGGGATCTGTGTGTTTAAAGACCAGCTCGCAGAGTTCGGGATCTGTGTGTTTAAAGACCAGCTCACAGAGTTCACGATCTGTGTGTTTAAAGACCAGCTCACAGAGTTCAGGATCTGTGTGTTTAAAGACCAGCTCACAGAGTTCACGATCTGTGTGTTTAAAGACCAGCTCACAGAGTCCAGGATCTGTGTGTTTAAAGACCAGCTCGCAGAGTTCGGGATCTGTGTGTTTAAAGACCAGCTCGCAGAGTTCGGGATCTGTGTGTTTAAAGACCAGCTCACAGAGTTCACGATCTGTGTGTTTAAAGACCAGCTCACAGAGTCCGGGATCTGTGTGTTTAAAGACCAGCTCGCAGAGTTCACGATCTGTGTGTTTAAAGACCAGCTCACAGAGTTCACGATCTGTGTGTTTAAAGACCAGCTCACAGAGTTCAGGATCTGTGTGTTTAAAGACCAGCTCGCAGAGTTCAGGATCTGTGTGTTTAAAGACCAGCTCGCAGAGTTCAGGATCTGTGTGTTTAAAGAGCAACTGCACAGATTTCAGGATCTGGGTTTTTAAAGAACAAACTTAAAATCAAAGAAGGAGCTTGAGACATATAAAGAAAACATAGAAGAATTTAAGAAGTAAATTAGGAGGATCAGGAGGGGCCATAAAATGTCTTAACAAGTAAGATTGAAGAGCCATTCTTATGAATATATCAAGCAAGAGGTTAACTGAGGAGAGCAAAGTTCCTCACAGGATTGTTGGAAACCATTGCCTTTTAAAATTGTTTTTACAAGATATTAGATGAATTACTGCAAGCCCGAAGTTGCAGTTTAATCATTTGTACTTTTTACAAATTAAAGGCATCCGTTAGTCTTGCGAGACCATGCATCTATGCCTGGAAAGTCTTCACTCTCCAGGGCTCAGACCTGGGCAAGGTTGTATGGAAGATCAGCAGTTGCCCATGCTGCAAGTCTCCCCTCTCCACAACACCGACGTTGTCCAAGGGAAGGGCATTAGGACCCATACAGCTTGGCACCGGTGTCATCGCAGAACAATGTGCTCAAGCACACAACACATGTTGCCTTGGCTGGGGCTCGAACTCACAACCTTCAGGTTGCTAGTCCAATGCCTTAACCACTTGGCCACGTGCCCATACTACTTTTTACAAACTCATGTAGTTTTCAGAGTCCATGGTGATTGGTCCCCACTTCCTGGCAGATTAGCCACATGATGTAATTGTGCAACTATTGATTGGCTTATTTTATCCAAGGAATTTTATCTTATTTCGACTATTAAGGCAATGGATTTTCGGCGGCACCATCCTTGTACATTCATCTTCTCAGAATCAGAATCAGGTGCTTCTCACCGGCATGTGACGTGAAATCCGTTAACTTAGCAGCAGATGCTTTTCATCCATCATTTCCAGCTCTTTACTTACAGGGAAGAAGTCATCCCTCTGACAGTGGTGTCAAGAAAACAACCTCTCCCTCGATATCGCAAAAACAAAGGAGCTGGTTGTGAGCTACAGGAGGAATGGAGACAGGCTAACCGCCATTGACGTCAGTGGATCTGGGGTTAAGAGGGTAAACAGCTTTAAGTTCCTTGGCATCCACATCACCGAGGACCTCATGCGGTCTGTACACACTAACTGTGTGGTGAAAAAGGCACCTCTTTCGCCTCAGACCATTGAAGAAGTTTACTATGGGCCCCCAAATCCTAAGGACTTTCTACAGGGGCATAATTGAGAGCATCCTGACTGGCTGCATCACTACCTGGTATGGGAACTGTACTTCCCTCAATCACAGGACTCTGCAGAGAGTGGTGCAGACAGCCCAGAGCATCTGTAGTTGTGAACTTCCCATGATTCAGGACATTTACAAAGACAGGTGTGTGAAAAGGATCTAAAGGATCATTGGGGACCCGAGTCACCCCAACCACAAACTATTCCAGCTGCACCATCCGAGAAATGGTACCGCAGCATAAAAGCCAGGACCAACAGCCTCCGGGACAGATTCTTCCACCAGCCCCTCAGACTGATGAACTCACGCTGACTTGAGTGTACTCTATATTACATTGACTGTTCTATTTATTATAAATTACTATGATCACACATTGCATATTTAGAAGGGAATGTAACATAAAGATTTTTACTCCTCATGTATGTGAAGGATGTAAGAAATAAAGTCAATTCAATTCAATTAATTTGCCTAGTATTTGTACGTTTGTACTTTAAAATGGTCGTTAAGAATTAAGATTCTCGCCATTCTTGGCCCCTGCAAGAACCCCAAGGATCAGAAAAATAACAGAGATTTGGTGCCAACACTGACGACTCCCCAGAAACAACAGGAACAGCAGTGATACTGACTCAGTACAGACCTCTAGTGGCTGAAGTGATGATAACAGTAATGAGGGAATTGGTCAGGGTCTTGGCAAGACTTGCCCGAGTAAAAACTAGGAGAGTGAAAGCACGCGAGACTGTTGGAAACAGGAGGTTTGTCATCAACCACCAGATCTGGAAAAAAGTTGATAAATGGTTCATGGAATTTCCACATCTTGAAACATTCAAATTTTCGTCATCATGCTAACAAGCCAGCAAATACACCAGTTGACACTGTGTGTTGAGGGTGATGTAGGAGACGACAACCTGAATTCACCAGCTGGTTGGGAAGCAATTAAGACTTGGTTGGAATGACGATCCCCAACACAGGCTGATTGGAAGGAACTGATTGATTGCAAACAAAAGGCTTCAGATGATGTTTCAGATATGAATATCATGATAGAATACTGTAGCGAGTATTTGGTCCATAATGACAAACGAGGCTTCAGATGATGTTTCTGAATATGAATATCATGATAGAATAGTGTAGCAAGTATTTGGTCCATAATGACAAACGAGGAAGCTCTCTAACTCAACAACCATTTTATTGTGATAGACACAAAACAGACCGGGCACCATGACCCGGTGAGTGAACCCCACCAGTCTCACACAGATGGGGAGGTGGCCATCACACACCCCGGTTACAGTCAGGGTGACCCACAAATACACAAGCGAATAACTGTAATAACCTGAGCTCAAATGTAACAATAAATGAACTGGAACTTCCCACCATAATCCTACAAAAGCATTTTAACACAAGAACAATAAACAATACTGGTCATTAGAAATGCAGGGCGGGCTGTCGACCACGCCCCCCCACCCTCAGAGCATCACACTAGTCTGGTTCAGCTACTCAGAAGTTCAAGCAATAACTGGAGATAACATGGAAGAAGCCACATATGGCCCTCTCAAATCGACTTTCACTGATGTTTGAAACCAGATGTTGCCAAAATGGTGAAGCTCACAAAAGCAATTTAGAGTGAAATTGTTGTTTCCTACAGTGATCTGAGGCAAACTACCAAACAAGTGGAGTGAGATACCGAAGTCTGAATAAGATCAGTACAGATGAACCGTCTGTCCACTCCTGCTAACCAACAATACCAGGGACCTCACAATGCCCAGCCCATGGTCTTGAGATAACATGTGAGGGGCTTTCCAACCACTGACTCAACTATCACACAATATGTGGATGACATCCTGATTGCCCCAGAGACTGTAGATCAGCAGGAACGTGATTGTTAGAGTGATTTTTGGTTTAGGACATATACACTTGGCAATTGACTTTGGCTCCCAGTCTTCACATCTGAAGACATCAGTCTTCACACGTATTGTGCATTTAATTTAGAGTGCAGCTCTGGACAATGGGTTCCTTGAAGCTGTGAATCCCAGATCAGACAATGCTGATTAGAATTCACTTGGATGTCTGTGGTGTGGACACGAATCGGGAGGTGTGAAGGTTGTAAGTAGTTTCAAAGAAAGCATTGTAAATATGGAATTGTCCTTTGATATTTGGCACATAAACTATCGAGCCCCACATTGGGCCAGCAGACTTTTCCACCGAAATCATCTCCGTATGATGCCTGCTGTACCTTGTTTTGTCGAATACAGAGTAGCTTTGTATCTACCAGTAATTTTCTCCAGTGGTTTCATTCACGTAACAACATTTGGTGTCAGGAGTAGGATACCTTCGTGTCCTATCGTGTGGCCAGCGATCTTGGAAGTCGAAGTGGGTGAGTATTTTCTAAAATAGCACTCACACTTGGATCTGTTCGGGTCGGCGGTACACGGGAACACGGGGTATCACGAACATGGACAGCTGAATCGGTAGATACAAAAGTGGTGTCTGTGCATGCATGTGTGTTTATGTAAGTGAGGAAACCTTGCGTGTTAACTTGGTGAGACGGAGCCACCAGTTGCGAAGGGTGGTTACCGACAGTTCAGGACACCAGAGCATACTCGTTCAGGAAGTTGCATTTTAAGCGTACACATTTTGCAAGTGTGATGTGAAGGAATACAGCAGGCATTATGAGTTCAGATGCTCAAAAGTGGCAGACTGAGGGGTACATACTCTGCGGTTTTATCTATGTGCTGTTTAATTGGTACCCGTCTTTTATATTTTGCGTACTGTGGGAATTCGTGTGGCGATATCTCAGGGAGAGGTTTTACGCAGATATATCTGCCAGAGTGGCATCTATTGAGATCAAGCAATGTCAGGTTGAGAACCCTGATGACCCGAGGCAGCCCTTGACCCTGATTACAACCATTCATAAGCCCTTCACCCCCAGAGCATTTTGTCTGACTTGCCCGCACTTAAAATTGTATGTGGAAATTCAGAATTCTGGCGTAAGCTTGAGGAAATGGTTGAAATTCACCAGATGCACCCTAAAGGTATACACGTGTTGGTGAAAGTGAAATGCCCCAGGAATATGTGGGACAGTATGGCCCAGGGGGTGCAGGATGGTACATGGGCAACTATTGGGAATGCCCGCAATGAAGAAAGAAATTGCTTTTTTGAAGGGGAAGTGAGGCAGCGGCTGGGGGGAGGCGAGAGTAACTGGGGAACGATAATGGCAGTGATTCAAAAAGCTGATGAGAAGGCCATGGATTATGCAAAATGTAAATATCGAGTGTATGAGGAGTATTCTGGGTTGGATAATCCAGGGAGGGACGATCTAATTTTCCTGAAAAGGCCTGAGCTCACCCCACCAGGAAGTTTTAGATTTAGGCATAATGGTGGGGTCGACCTACTCTGCGACAGTTTTGTGGGCCAGTGAGAGAGACTGAAGAAAGTGCAAGAGAGATCGTAAACTGGCTATAGTGGATGCAGCTGCTGTGATGTCACATAGCAGGGGTCCCCAACCTTTTTTGCACTGCGGACCGGTTTATTATTGATAATATCCTTGCGGGCCAGCCGACCGGGGAGGGGGCTGTGGGGTTGCCAACGGACAAGAGTAGCAGTCAAATACTTTGTGTTTACCCCGAGAAAGACTACAATGACCATGAAGCCTTGCGCGGGAACCAGTGTGCATGCGTGTACTTTTTTCCCCCTACAAATCATTTTTGGCGATTCTGTTCGGGGGGAGGGGGTGTAATCACGACCGGACTATAGATGATAAGTGGCTAACACACTCAATTTCATTTCTAAAAGGGTTTATCGAATGAATTTAATATTAAACACAGTGCATATTTTCCTCGCATGAATATAGTGATAAGTCAACTATCAGGGAGGACAGGGGAGCTTGAAGTAAGTGTTGAACGAACTTCCAGTAGAACTGGTTGAGGCAGGTTCGATATTATCATTTAAAGTTAAATTGGATAGGTATATGGACAGGAAAGGAATGGAGGGTTGTGGGCTGAGTGCAGGTCGGTGGGACTAGGTCAGAGTAAGCGTTCAGCACAGACTAGAAGGGCCGAGATGGCCTGTTTCCGTGCTGTAATTGTTATATGGTTATATAAGTCACTTATAAGTCAATAGCATCATAACATTTTAAATAACGCTTGGACATTAAACTTGGACATTTTCCCCGTCTGAACATATAAAATCATTGCAACACACCAATATTTCTGAATCAGTGGGAGCCCTGGGCTTTTTTTCCTGCAACAACATGGTCCTATCCAGGGGTGATGGGAGACAGCAATACTCGAACGGAGTTCCTTATGTCCAGTCTATTCCGCAATTTAGTTTTCGTTGCATTCATTGCAGAGATATGTTGGAAAAGGAAGCAACATTTTCAGTGCTTTCGTGGCTATCTCAGGATATTTAACCTTGACTTTGATCCAGAATGCCGGCAGAAATGTTATGTCAAACATACTTTTCAGTCTGCCGTCGTTTGCAAGCTCGAGGAGTTGATCTCCTTCCCGCGCTGACATGGATGGCGCGCGGGTAATGACCTCGCGTGGGTTCAAGCTCAACAGTGGGTGTGACAGGGAATGAGGAAAGGTGCAGCTGACTCATATCGCCAAATCATGTTGTTTCCTCGCGGCCCGGTAGCACATGCTTTGCGGCCCGGTGGTTGGTTGTCCCATAGAGTTTGTTTAGCTTGCCAGCAGCCAGGGCAAGGAAGCGAGGATTTGCTGGAATAGACGTGGGAGGGTAAAGGAGTTGATATGCTACAGGTGCAGCCTATTGGGACATGGTTGGAGGCAGTGTCCAAAAAAAGGAAAAACAGGTGAACCTCACGGCAGACATGCAGTCACTCACCCCATCGGTACCCAGTCTGACTGTAGATCAGATCAAGGAGCTAGTAAAGACGACTCCTAGGTCAGAAAAAGATGTGGCGGCAGCCCCCACTGCCAGCGCTGGTGACCCGCGGATGTACACAACGGCATTGCTAGGGGACGGCAATGCAATATGTTAGTGGACACAGGAGCATTGGTATCAATAACAGACTTACCCTTGCCAACAACCGGACAGGCTATTTATATTAGGTGTGCAGGAGGGAAAACAGTGAAAGCAGAAAGAAGTGAATCGCAAATACTGGAAATTGGGGGAGTGCAGCTTCCAGTGTATTTCTGGGTCTGACCAAATGATGAGGGCACGATCCTTGGAATAGACATCCTAAGGGAAGCAGGGGCCATTACAGATTCGGGAAAGGGAGAAATAATAAGGACAAGTCAGGGGCAACGAACGTAAACAACCAACAGAATATACAATCTGGCAGTTCCCAGCTGTGTGGGCTACACACAAGCAAAATTGTGGTCGATTAAAGACAAACCCAGTTAAGATAGAAGGAGACCTGCATAAATCTCATAAGCAGAACTCTATAAAAACTGATGCAGTGACAGCTGTCCAGGGTGTAGCGAAGGAACTAAATCACCAGGGGATCCTCGGAGAGACTGTGGCCACTACTAACTCACCTATATGGCCAGTAAAGAAACCCCACGGCTCATATCAGTGAACAATAGACTCTACTGCCCTTAATAAGACCAGGCCCAGATCGCATCCGATCGTGGCGAGCCCTGCGACAATCCTGAACGGCCTGTCTCCAGAGCATGAAGTTTTTTCCAGTCCTGGATATCGCTAATGGATTTTGGGGGCTCCCCTTAGCACCTGAGACCCATGACCGATTTGCCTTCACCCTGGGTGGGCAGCAATATACATGGACCAGACTGCTCTGGGGTTTCCACAATAGCCCAGCTATCTTTCATGAAGTTGTGGTGCACCCTTTGGAAAAGCTCAATATAACGCCATCCCGGCTGACAGGCTTACAGTATGCAGATGGTCGACTAGTCACTTCAGAAGCTGAAGCAGGTAATTTAGGGACGATAGCCAGTGCTGTAGAGGTACTGAGAGATGAGGTGGCAGCAATTAAACTAAAAGCTCAGCAGAAAGGGGAGAGTAAGGAACAGAAAGGCAATGAGTGGGCAGACATCACTGCGAAGAGGGCAGCACTGGTACAAGAGGCAATTGAAATTGCGAGTGTGCAGGAGGAAACGACAGAAGCCAGCTTAGTAAAATTATATGAGGAGATGGAGGCAGAAGGGGTAATGGTAGAGAAAGGAGGGACCAGATGGCAGCTGGACACACGGGGAGGAAGGAGTCGTGGCACCACCGTGTATTAGGCAGATACTGCTGAAGTTATATCATGGGGTGATGCATCAGGGGAGGCAGAACATGATCATGACCCTCCGGCAGGACTGGTGGTGGCCAGGGATGGGCGGGGATGTTGAGAAACTCTGCCACCGTTGTATCATTTCTGCCCAGCATCATCCTGGTAATGGCAGAAAGCTACAGCTGGCAGATCAACCACAGCCAAGGGGACTCTGGGAAGATATCCAGATGGACTTCATGCGGTCCCTACCCAAAAGCAGGGGGAAAGCTACTGCCCAGTAATTGTGGATCTCTTTATGGGGTGGGGAGAGGCTTTCCCAGCAAGGGACTGCACCACTGAACAGATTCTAGTTCAGGAATTCCTCCCAAAGTGGGGAACCCCAATTCTGGTGGGCTTGGATCAGGGAGCACATTTCACAGGGAAAGTGATTCAGGAAATATGCTGACTGCTAGGGATTCGACAACAGTTCCACATACCCTACCATCCTCAGAGTTCAGGAATGGTAGAAAGGATGAACCGAACAATCAAGAATGCCTTCACCAAAGCTATAACTGAGACGGGAAAGACATGGGTTGATGTATTACCAGGAATTCTGATGATTGTGTGCAACCCCGAACCGCATGTTGGGTCTCAACCCCTCTGAATTATTGATGGGGTGAGCAATGCGACTCCCTTATGGGGTAATTATGGGTTGCCGGGAGCCTGGGGCTGACAGGGATAGAATGACACAATGTGTGAAGGACCTCTGTAACCAACTTAATGTTGAAGGACCGAGCAAAACAACAGCAGCGCATTGCTGATCAGAGAGAGCCAGAGGAAAAGGAGATGGTCCTTCCACAGCCCGGCAACCAAGTCATGGTGAAGGTGCTGCCGGAAAGGCCAGGGTTTGCCCACAGATGGAACTCTTAACCAATGATACTTGTGTCCGTGTGCAGACTCGGCGAGGTAGCCAGTAGAAACACTGGACTCAGGTTAAAGCATACGACTCACCCTCTTGTTGCTCCCAGAGACAGAGCGGGGAACCAAGTGTACCCAGTAACCATGTAATTACAGAGAACCTAAGAGGAACACCAGCCGGCCATGACAGATCTCACCACAGCTGCTGAAAACATACCCGGAGAAAACACAAAGGCAGAAAACCCCGAGAGCATAGCAAAGACACAGAGAGCGTGATGGAAAACCATGAATAGCATGTTTAAGTGTGATGATGGTGGTATTCTGTAATGAAGGCTGGTTGCTGAAGGTATATGATTAGTTTAATAGCATGGAATAGAAAAGATATTGGAAAATAGATGGGGAGGGATTTTTAATTTAAAACAGAGACAGCAAGTTCCACAACTTTGATGGTATTTCAGACTGCACACGGCATCTGAAGACAGTCAACCCCAGTCTGAATGAGGAGCTGGGCCCTTTCAGCAGTCGGGCCAGTGACCGACTGGACAGTTTGGAAGGGGGTGACCCAGGGAGAGGACCCCAACCCCTTCCTGTACATCGATGAGAGGGCCTGTGGGCCTCATGTACTTACCTTGCTGGTGCCGCTGGAAAGAGAGAGTTTCAGTGACCAGAGGATAAAGGGCTGAAGACAAAGGAATATGATTAAGCTGCAATCAGCCTGCAGGGAAACAGCCGACAGGCACACGAAAGAAGCTGCATTTCTAAAGACCTGTTCAAATTTCAGGAACAACCTCTCTGCTTGGCATTTTGTAGGTAGCAATTAGGGATGATAGGGTAGATGTAGAGGCATTTAAAATAATTGGGGAGGGGGGGATTTCAAGGCAGGTCATTTTTGATGCTCTATTTGAGTAGATCCTCCTAGGTTGGCCTTTCCTGGTACAAATTTATTTTCATCCAGGAGGGCCAAGAGGAAACCAGACAAGGATCCTTTTATTCCCACTTGCTGCCTCCTACCAATCAGCCAGAGCTTGAACCATGCTAGTAACTTTCCTGTAATACCATGGGCTCGTAACTTGGTAAGCAGCCTCATGTGTGACACCTTGTCAAAGGGCTTCTGAAAGTCCAAATATACAACATCCACAGCATCCCCTTTACCTATCCTACTTGCAATATCCCCAAAGAATTCCAACAGGTTTGTCAGGCAAGATTTTCCCTGAAGGAAACCATGCTGGGGACTTTGTCCTATCTTGTCCTGTGTCACCAAATATTCCATAACCTCATCCTCTAACATCTTCCCAACCACTGAGGTCAGACTAACTGATCTATACTTTCCCTTCTGCTGCCTTCCTCCTTTCTTAAAGAGAGTGGAGTGATATTTACAATTTTCCAGTCCTCTGGCACCATGCCAAAGTTGAATGATTCTTGAAAGATCATTGCTAATGCCTCCAAACTCTCTACCGCTACCTCTTTCAGAACCCTAGAGTGCAGTTCATCTGGCCCAGGTGACTTATGTACCCTTAGGACTTTCAGCTTTTTGAGCACCTTCTCCCTTGTAATATTAACTGCACTCACTTCTCTTCCCTCACATCCTTCAACATCTGGCACACTGCTAGTGTCTTCCACAGTGAAGACTGATGCAAAATACGCATTTAGTTTCATCTGCCATCTCCTTGTCCCCCATTATTATTTCTCCGGCTTCAGTTTCTAGTGGTCCTGTATCCAATCTCATCTCTTTTTTTTATATATCCTTGAAAAAGCTTTTGCTATCCACTTTGATAGTGTTTACTAGTCTGCTTTTTATTTCTTTTCCCTCCTGGTGATTCTTTTAGTTGCTTTCTGTAGATTTTTAAAAGCTTCCCAATCCTCTGCCTTCCCACTAATTTTTGCTTTGTTGTATACCCTCTCTTTTGCTTTTACATTAGCTTTGACTTCCCTTGTCAGTCATGGTTGTACTATTTTGTCATTTGAATATTTCTTCATTTTTGGAATACATATGTCCTTCACCTTCCTCATTTTTCCCAGAAATGCACGCCATTGCCGCTCTGCTGACATCAATAACCTTTTCACAGAGTTGTTTGGAGTGTTCTTTTGTCTTTGCCAGGATACTGACTCTCCAGCAGTTGGACTTTCCAGATACAGGAGTATTTTTACTACATTCAATTGGCTGCACCAGTGATGATTTGGTGTGTCATATTAAAGGGGGTGAATACTTATGCAATCAATTATTTTGTGTTTTATATTTATAATTAATTTAGATCACTTTGTAGAGACCTGTTTTCACTTTGATATGAGAGTCTTTTTCTGTTGATCAGTGTCAAAAAAAGCCAAATTAAATCTACTGTGATTCAATGTTGTACAACAATAAAACATGAAAACTTCCAAGGGGGTGAATGCTTTTTATAGGCTCTGTGTCTAAGGTCCTCCAGACCTGGCAACATCCTTGTAAATTTTCGCTGTACTCTTTCAACCTTATTTACATCTTTCCAGTATAGGCGACCAAAACTGCACACAATATTTCAAAATAGACCTCACCACATCTTATACAACTTCAACATAACATCCCATCTCCTGTACTCAATACTTTGCTTTATGAAGGTCAACGTGCCAAAAGCTTGTGATGGCATTTTCAATGAATAATGGCTCTGTGTTCCCAAATCCATTTGTTCTACAGGACTTCTCAGTGTCCTGCTGTGTAAGGCCTAGATTGCTTGGTCCTTCTGAAGTGTCTGTATTAAATTTCATCCCATTTTTCAAGCTGGTCCAGATCCTACTGCAAGCTTTGATAGGCTTCCTGGCTGTCCCCCAATCTTGGTGTCATCTGGAAATTTGCTGATCCAGTTAACCACTTTATAATCCAGACCATTGATCCAGATGACAAATAACAACAGACTCAGCACCGATCTCTGTGGCACACCACTATTCACAGGCCTCCAGTCAAGAAGCAGCCTTCTGCTACCACTCTCTGGCTTCTCCCACAAAGCCAACGTCTAATCTGATTGACAACCTCATTTTGAATGCCGAGGGACTGAACCTTCTTGACCAATGTCCCACGTGGGGTCTGATCAAATGCCTTGCTAAAGTCCATGCAGTCAACATCCACTGCCTTACAATCCCTTCCAATAACTTTCCCACTACTGACATCAGGCTTACTGGTCTATCATTTCCTGGTTTATTTTTTCAGTGTTTCTTAAACAGCAGAATGATATCGGCTATCCTCCAGTCCTCCGGTCGCTCACCTGTCACTGAGGATGATTGAAGTGTAACCCTCAGGTTTGGCCGGTGGAGTTAGTCCAGGGGAAGGCATTCTCCAGCCTGGCCAAACTTGTGAAATCTCACTTGTGTGGCTGCTGTGTGATCTGTTTCCCCCTTACATATCAGTACCATTAAATAACAAACAGTACAACATATGCAATTAAACAATTTAACTTTATAATTCTTAATTTGACTAGAGGGTTAGTAAAGAAAAACAAAAAGAAAAGGGCCTATTTTAATGACACAGTCTAACGTGCACGTTGGAGCTCATGATTTTCCCGTCCGTTGGTCCCCCATCGATATCCCCCGGGCATCGTCGACTCCCAGCCCCATTCCAAGTCCACTCCATCCTGCGGTCTACGACTTCCCCATTCTGGCATCTTCTCTTTCTCCATCTTCTGCCAGACAAAAGCCCTTACTCTCAGGCACACAAGAAAAACCATTCCCCTCATTGGACGGCGCACATTCCAAAGCCCCCGTTATCTCTAGTTATAATGCAAACACTGCTGTTACAGAGAAACCATTACATTAGCAGTGAAACCTTTCCTAGGGTGTTACACTCTCCCCCCACCAAATGCAGTCATGTCCTCATGACATTGTGCTTTGCAGGAAGGGTTGGCAAATTACCTCAAAGTCTAACCCAGGCATAAAAGGCACTGGCATAGCTCCCCAAAGCAGTAGGGCCTCACTCTGTTCCCCCAGTGCTACATAGGCCAGCCTATTAGGTGGTCTCCTGATTCTGTGAGAACTCTGTACACCCTCATCTATCTCTTCATGTTCCGACACTACTAGGGATACTTCTGGTCTACCTGGCAAGGCTTCCCTCGGTCTATCACTTGTGCCCACCTGCAACTCGGACCCCTCTGTCCCTTGGCTGAGCCCCGCTTCAACCCTTTCATGGTACCACTGAAACCCAGGCTGTCCACAGATAACACCGCCCCCCCCCCCCCCGACAATTTCACTTGACTCAGCGTGACAAGGGTTGGGAATCTCTTTCCCAATCAGTGGGGAGTTAGCAAAAAACAGCATATACCACACCCCCTTTTCCTACGAGTCAGTATCCCACTCAGGAGCGTGGGTCGGTCCAAATTCTCCTGCTGTTTGTCCTTCAGTCGCTCCACATCACTGCAGAGTCCTCTTACTAGGTGTAGGCTCCAGGTCAGGCTCTGGGTCAACCCACACCTTTTGTCCCAGAGGTAGAAGGTGGTTCTGATAGAGAATCTTAACAGCCCCATTCCCATCCTCTGGTTTCAGCCGGAAAGCTGGTAGGTTTGGCATCTGACTCTCCACCACATAGGGCATAGCCGCCCAGCGGTCAGTCAACTTGTGCTTCTCAGGTAGCCCCAAATTCCTGATGAGGACTCGGTCTCCCAGCAGGAGTTGGGAGAACCTAACCTATTGATCATACCGCCTCTTATTTCCCTGATTCTGCTAGGCAGCCGCAACCTTATCTAATTTATAAACCTTTTTCAGCTCTCTTCTCATATCAGACACATACTTCAGATAAGCCTTAGCTGGCAGGTCGCCCTCGTCAGTCCCAAAATAAAGGTCGATGGGCAACCTCACCTCGCACCCAAACATCAAATAATATGGCAAGTACCCAGTAGCTTCATTTCGTGTACGGTTGTAGCAGTGGACCAGATGTCCAATAGGTTGACTCCACCTGCTCTTCTTGCTGATCTCCAAGGTTCTGATCATGTCTAGCAAGGTCCGATTAAACCTCTCGGGCTGGGGATCACTCTACGGATGATAGGGAGTGGTCCTCGACTTCTTGACTCTGAGCATGCCCAGTAACTCATGTATGAACCTGCTCTCGAAAACCTGTCCCTGATCACTATGTATCTGCTTGGGGAGGTGATAATAAATGAAATACTTCTCCCATAACACCTTTGCCACCATGGGCGCCCTCTGGTCCTTGGTAGGGAAAGCCTGAGCATATCTGGTATCGTGGTCCGTGATGACTAAGACATTCACCGTGTTGCTGGCATCAAGTTCTATTGACAGGAAATCCATACACACCAGGTCAAGGTGCCCCACACTCTGCAAGTGGGACAATGGAGCAGCCCTCATAGGCAGTGTCTTCATCCATATACACCGAGTGCACGACCTGCAATACTCTTCAACCTCCGGCTTCATTCGGGGCCAGTAGAACCGATCTCTGAGCAATCCACAGGTCTTTTCAACCCCCAAATGGCCAGAATCATCATGAAGTGACTTCAACACAATTCTCCAATACCTCTCAGGCAGAACCAGCTGGGAAAGCCAAGGTCAGTCCGGAGGTGACGTGATCCGGTATGGGATCCGGTTCCTCAACTCCAGTCTGAGCCATTCTCTCAGTAAGGATGTACCACAGCATGTTTCGTCTTCTCGCTTAGGTCACATCTCCCTTTCTGATCGCTGACCAAATGGTATTGATGCCCGGGTCATCTCGCTGAGCAGCTGCCACTTCCCCAGCACTCAGTTAGGTGTTCTTGTACCTCAGTCACTGAAAGCAAGCATGCAAGTACAGCAGGCAGTGAAGAAAGCTAATGGCATGCTGGCCTTCATAGCAAGGGGAATTGAGTATAAGATCAAAGAGGTCCTTCTGCAGTTGTACAGAGCCCTGGTGAGACCACACCTGGAGTACAGTGTGCAGGTTTGGTCTCCAAATTTGAGGAAGGACATTCTTGCTATTGAGGGAGTGCAACGTAGGTTCACAAGGTTAATTCCCGGGATGGCGGGACTGTCATATGTTGAAAGATTGGAGCGAATGGGGTTGTATACACTGGAATTTAGAAGGATGAGAGGGGATCTTATTGAAACATATAAGATTATTAAGGGATTGGACACGTTGGAGGAAGGAAGCATGTTCCTGCCGATGGGTGAGTCCAGAACCAGAGGCCACAGTTTAAGAATAAGGGGTAGGCCATCTAGAACGGAGTTGAGAAAAAACTTTTTCACCCAGAGAGTGGTGGATATATGGAATGTTCTGCCCCAGAAGGCTGTGGAGGCCAAGTCTCTGGATGCTTTCAAGAAAGAGATGGATAGAGCCCTTAAAGATAGTGGAATCAAAGGTTATGGGGATAAGGCAGGAACTGGATACTGATTGTGGATGATCAGCCATGATCACAGTGAATGGTAGTGCTGGCTCGAAGGGCCGAATGGCCTAGTCCTGCACCTGTTGTCTATTATCTAATTCCGGCAGCTGATTTGTCTTCAGAGCAGGTCAGGTTGCAGTAAGCTTGTGGAATGGTGTCATCCAAAGCTCCCAATTGATCTACCACTCAATTCTGCCCTTGCCTTTCCTCTGCCTTGCCCGTGATGGAAAACTGACACATGGCTTTGTCTCCAGGGCGGGAATTCTCCATCCCTGTCCAGCCCTTCATGTGCACATCGGGGCAATGCATCGGCATCAATGTTCCAGCTCCCCGGCCGGTACTTCAGGCTGAAATCATAGGCAGACATGCTACCAACCAACAATTGCCTGTGACATCCAGTTTCGCCAAGGTCAGGAGATAAGTTAGGGGGTTGTTGTCCATCTTCACCTCAAACTTGACACCACAGAGGTAGTCACTCAACTTATCCACCACAGCCCATTTCAATGCCAGAAACTTCAACTTGTGAGTGGGACAGTTTTTCTCAGGGGGTGACAGACTCCAGCTGAAAAATGCAACAGGTCTCAGCCTGGTGCCCTGATCCTGATACAGGACACCCCCTGAGCCCTCTCTGCTGGCATCCGTATGCAGTACATACGGCAATCGGGGGTCTGCAAAAGCCAGCACTGGCGCCTGTGTCAGCAGCTCTTTCAACAACTGAAAGGCCTCTTCATATTCCGCATCCCACCTCAGTCCAAAGGCTCCAACGGGCTAAGATACTCTTTACCCTCCTCTCTTTTTGTCCTCCTCCCTTTCTTCCCCAAGGGATGGTGACCACACAGAAGCTGATTCAACGGGTGACTCACTATTCCGTAGCTCTTCAGGAATCACAGAACCCGAGGAACGAGTGCAAAGCACTCACAGTCTGGACCTGTGATCCCAGCTTCCTTCAGCTTACACAACTGCTGCCGAACGTCTTCCACCTCTGCAGGGGCCAGTTACCACAACCTCTCTCTGATCGGGGTGTCCTTGGTCACCCAGATAGTGTGGCGAGTGCTCTTGGAACAACCCACATCAAACTCGTCAGTGGAAAAGACACCTTCCAGCGTCAACATCTTCTCTATCAACCTCCTCTTCCAACCCACAGGTACTGGGGCGTCCCCTAAGTTGAATGAATCAGCAGTCAACTTGCTCCCCTTTACAGAGGGACGCTAGACATTACCGTCACCAGGAACAGATGCACCAGGGGCATCCCCCGCTTGAAGGTGACCTTCCTCTTCGTAGTGTCCCTGACTATCACTGCATCCGGCTTGCCTGTACAACGGAGGGCTTCTGCAGTTCAAACCTCACCAGTACCCCAGCAGGCACGCCCGAGTCCTCTTCATGGTCTTCTGGAGTGTCCACTGAGAGAACCGAACCCTCAGGAATTCCAGGAAATTTGGGGGTCGCCATCACTCTCACTACTTCCTCGGGCCGTAACACGATTAGCTTTGACTGGGTGAACCACACAGTCCCTCGTCTAAACTCATTGTCCAGCCCAATGCTGCCACTCACTTCCTCAAAAGCAGCTCGAAACACCAGGTGCACAGACAATGTTCTCAGAAAGCTCTCTCCTTGCAGGCGCCCATGAGCCTCCTCAGAATAGGAGTACTTGTCCCCACAAGAATTGAAACTCTGCACCTCTCAACAGGGTCCGGACTAACCAGCACTAATGTATCAAGGACCTCAGACACTCCCACATCGGCCTCCGAAAACTCCAGCTTCTCTGAAAATAACCATCGTACCCAGATCTCTAGCGCACTGAGTGGCATCAATAGTAAATGCGTCAAATACTGGTTGTAAAATGAACGGTACAGCAAATTGACCTGCGACCCTGTGTCGAGTATGGCTCGAGCATAAATACCCTCTATCCATAGCGATACACTGGAGTATGGTCCCACTAAGCCTTCAGGAATTAGGCCTTTCGCTTTCGGGGGTTCCTTGGTACATTGCTGGGACCGTGTTCCCCCAGAGACACCAGACTGTTCCCTGGGTCTCCTCTAAGTTTTCCCAATGACTCTCTCTGCTTAGGTGCCCGGGGGCTCACTCTCCCTCTCACGTGACACCGGCTGCTAGCAGCCCTCCACATTGTTCGTCCCCTTATGGGATCCGCCCCCTCCCCATCAGCTCCATCATATGGGGGAGGGAGTCACCCTCGCTGATAACAACCAGGATATCTCAGTTCTCAACTCTGCCACAGTTTCCTCTACCACTCCCCAGGGCAGGCTATCCATGGTCACTTCACTGCAGGGGATCACTACCGAGGACTGTACCCTGCTGACAGGGGCCTCCCGCGCCTCCGACATATTCTCCTCCTAATCAGCTCAACAAATGGGGGGGGTGGGGAGACAGTTGGAGACCCCAAGTGATCAGGTCCTGGGACTGGGCGTCCTTTGCTATCTGGTTCATTCTTAACTCATCCACCTGAGCCGCATGAATGGCCCCTCTGCACCACAAGCAATTTACCTACCTCTCTTGCCGAAAGATGTAGGCAGAAAACTTCTCCCCCTTCTCCTGAAGCATGTTCCGAAACCCCGCCGTAAGCTCCATTGGGCTCCCTGTCGTGTCAAATGCCTTTTCCAATGCCCTCATATAGTCGACAGCTCTAGCTACGGGATACTGGAACTTCACGGCTCTCACCACGTCAGCAGCCCACCCGCTCAAACTCTCAACCAATCCCTGTCGCTTTATGTCATCAGAGCCCTGTCACTCATCTAACAACTAAGAGGTCTGCTCCGTCCAAGTCTCATACTCCTCCTCCCCTTTAGGGGTGGGTGTTATTCCAGAGAATAGGCGGAGCCTGCCATAGCTGGGACTTTGGACAATTCATCTGGTGTGTGAATATCTACCCCACTCAGCACGCATGCATTACTTACTGGTAACCCCACGGAGGCACACCACTGCTCCACCCCAGCAGCATCTGTACCAGCACAGACTTAAAGACACAACCCACTGATTCAATGCTCAGGGCAATCACACAGCATCTAACAGAATCAATCTGGGAACGATACCCCCACAATTGTTACCCTAGGATTGGCTGGCGGCATTAGTCTAGGGGAAGACACTCTCCATCCCGGCCAAACTTGAGAAATCTCATTTGTGTGGATGCTGCGTGATGCTTTCCCCTGCTACAAATCAGTACCACAAAATAACTAACAGTACACCATATGCAATTAAACGATTTAGCTTTATAGTCAACCCAGATAAGTGTGAGGTGGTTCATTTTGGTAGGTTAAATATGATGGCAGAATATAGCATTAATGGTAATACTCTTGGCAGTGTGGAGGATCAGAGGGATCTTGGGGTCTGAGTCCACAGGACACTCAAAGCTGCTGCGCAGGTTAACTCTGTGGTTAAGAAGGCATACAGTGTATTGGCCTTCATCAATTGTGGAGCCCAGAGGTAATGTTGCAACTATATAGGACCCTGGTCAGACCCCACTTGGAGTACTGTACTCAGTTCTGGTCGCCTCACTACAGGAAGGATGTGGAAACCACAGAAAGGGTGCAAAGGAGATTTTCAAAGATGCTGCCTGGATTGGGGAGCATGCTTTATGAAAACAGGTTGAGTGAACTCGGCCTTTTCTCCTTGGAGTGACGGAGGCTGAGAGGTGACCTGATAGAGATGATGAGAGGCATTGATCATGTGGATAGTCAGAGGCTTTTTCCCAGGGCTGAAATGGCTGACACAAGAGGGCAGTTTTAAGGTGCTTGGAAGTAGCTACAGGGGTAAGTTTTTTACTCAGAGAGTGGTGAGTGCGTGGAATGGGCTGCCGGCAACGGTGGTGGAGGCGGATATGATAGGGTCTTTTAAGAGACTTTTGGAAAGGTATATGGAGCTTAGAAAAATAGAGGGCTATGAGGAAGTCTAGTAATTTCTAAGGTAGGGACATGTTCGGCACAACTTTGTGGGCCGAAGGGCCTGTATTTTGCTGTAGGTTTTCTATGTTTCTATGGTTCTATAATTCTTAACTTGACCAGAAGGTTAGTAAAGAAAAAGCAAGAAAAGGTGCCATTTTAATGAAACAGTCTAATGCACACGTTGGAGCTCACGACTTCCCCGTCCGTTCATTCTCCGTTGATTTCCCGCGGGCATCGACTCCTGACCCCATTCCACGTCTACTCAGTCCTGCAGCTTATGGCCCCTGCATTCTGGCATCTTCCCTCTCCATCTTCTGTCGAACAAAAGCCTGCGAATCCCTCGCTCTCAGGCACACAAGAAAGAAGAATCTCCCCGTTACCAAGTACATCTTTACTAGAAAGCAGCCTGTCCCAATCCACACTTGCCAGATCCTTCTGGTATCAACAAAATTGTCCTTTCTCCAATTTAGAGTCTCAGCCCACAGACCAGACCTATCTTTTTACCTTGAAACTAATGGCATTGTGATCACCAGATGCAAAGTGTCCCCCTACACAAATTTCTATCACCTGCCCTATCTCATTCCCTAACAGCAGATCCAGTATCACACCCTTTCTTTTGGGACTTGTATGTACTGACCATGAAAAACAAACTCTATCCCATCCAGTTCTTTTACAATGTGGGAGTTCCAGTCATTATGTGAAAAGTTAGAATCACCTACTATAACAACTTTATGTTTCTTGCAACAGACTGTGACCCTGCTACAAATTTCTTCCTCTAAATCCCTCAGACTGTTGGGTGGTCTGTACTATAGCCCCATTAATGTGGTCTTACCTTTCTTATTACTCAGTTCCACCCATAACGCCTCACTAGATGAGTTCTCCAGTCTGTCCTGACAGAGCACTTGCCGTGATATTTTCCCCGACCAGTAACACCACCTCTCCTCCCTTGTATCTAAAACAAGGGGAACCCAGAATACTGAGCTGCCAGTCCGTTCTCTCCTGCAACCACCTCACTAATGGCTACAATATCATAATTCCAGGTGTTGATCCATGCCCTGAGCTCATCTGCCTTTCCTATGAAATGCATTGAAACCCTTTGCATTGAAATATCAGCAGCTCAGGATGTTGGTCGCACCATGATCAACATTTTGATTGCTAACTTTGTCTGAAGACTTACCACATCTGCCTCCACAACCTCTCCAGTCCTGGCACTCTGGTTCCCATCCCCCTGCAACTCTAGTTTAAACCCCACCATGCACCATTAACAAACCTTCACGCTGGGATATTAGTCCCCCTCCAGTTCAGGTGCAAACCATCCTTCTGTACAGGTCTCACCTTCTGTGGAAGAGAGTCCAATGAATCAAAAATCTTATACCCTCCCTCCTACGCCAACTCCTTAGCCATGTATTAAACTGTATAATGTTTCTAGTTCTGGTCTCACTAACATGTAATATGGGTAGCAATCCTGAGATCACAACCCCAAAGGTCCAGCCCTTTGACTTAGCACCCAACTCCCTGAATTCCCTATGCAGAACCTTGTCACTCTTCCTACCCCCATCACTGGTACCGACATGGACTCTGGCTGTGCACCCTCCCACTTCAGAATGCTGAGGAGTCGGTCTGAGATATCAGAATCAGGTTTATTGTCACTGGCATGTGACGAGAAATTTGTTAACTTAAAAACAGCAGTTCAATGCAATACATAATCTAGCAGAGAAAAAATAATAGTAATAAATCAAACATAATAATAAACAAGTAAATCAATTACGTATATTGAATAGATTTTAAAGAAAGTGCAAAAACAGAAATACTGTATATTAAAAAATAGGTGAGGTAGTGTCCAAAGCTTCAATGTTCATTTAGGAATCTGATACCAGAAGGGAAGAAACTGTTCCTGAATCGCTGAGTGTGTGCCTTCAGGCTTCTGTGTCTCCTACCTGATGGTAACAGTGAGAAAAGGGCATGCCCTGGGTGCTGGAAGTCCTTAATAATGGACATTGACATTCTGAGACACCACTCCTTAAAGGTGTCCTGGGTACTTTGTAGGCTAGTGTCCCAAGATGGAGCTGACTAGATTTACAACCTTCTGCAGCTTCTTTCCATCCTGTGCAGTAGCCCCTCCATAGCAGACAGTGATGCAGCCTGTCAGAATGCTCTCCATAGTACAACCATAGAAGTTTTTGAGTGTATTTGTTGACATGCCAAATCTCTTCAAACTCCTAATAAAGTATAGCCACTGTCTTGCCTTCATTATCACTACATTGATATGTTGTGACCAAGTTAGATCCTCAGAGATCTTGACACCAAGGAGCTTCAGTAAGGGTAAGACGAAGGAACACATACCAATCCTCACAGAGGGATCAGAAGTGGAGAGAGTGAGCAGCTTCAAGTTCCACAATCAGCTCTTTCATCTTACTTATGTTGAGTGCCAGGTTGTTGCTGCGGCAGCATTCCACTGGTTGGCATATCGCACTCCTGTACGCCCTCTCGTCACCACCTGAGATTCTACCCACAATGGTTGTATCATCAGCAAATTTATAGATGGTGTTTGAGCTATGCCTAGTGTTACGTACCCCGTAACTGGGTTGCCAAACCGGCAGAAATGGACCACTTAGTTGGAGTCTGGATTACTGGAACTAAGAAAGTCTTATTACAGAAATAAGTAACACAGTACTCTAATAGTAAGGATATAAATGCAACAGGTTAGCAATGAATAAACCATGCACCCCTGGGCCATTACAGTTAAGAAGCTCAGTAACATGGAATTCAAGGGGAAGAAAGATTTGTGTAATGGCATGGCCTGATATGGAAACCCTCTCTAATGCAGGGGTATACTGCATAAGCCAATGCCGAGTCGCCATATCCTTGTTGCAAGATGCCCTTACTACTGGCTTTTGTGCCACTGAAAAACTAATTATTTCTTCCTTGGCTGTTGACTCCAGTGAGCAACAAATATTTAAACTAATGGGTCTATACCTTCCCACACTTTATCTTCCACACCACTTAAACAAGGGAGTCATCCTTGCTGTTATAAACCTTCTGGTGCATTCCTGGAATACAGAGTTCTGAAAATGTTCCACAAACTCTCAATAAACTGAGCGAGGTACAGGCACATGTTGCAGTTTGGATAGGGAATGACTTAACAGCCGTGCTTCGTGGGAGAATCGTTTCGTGGGGCTCTATGGGTAGAACTTCCAAGAAAGTAAGGTCACTGCAATGGGACAGAATTATAAAGAGAAGCCCTCCCCACGGCCCAGTAATCAGTGTGAACTTGAGGAGCCTGTGCGGAGAGGAATTGCTCATAGTTACAAGAATAGAGTGGCATTAAATAGTTTTTAATTTCCCCGGAATTGATTGGGCCTTCTCAGAGTGTTAATGGGGTAGAGTTTGAGAAAAATTTGTCCAGGAGAGTTGACTGAGTCAATGTATAGAGGCACAATACCGGACTCACTCCTCTTAACGAACAAAGAGGGGTGAGTAAATTGAAGAGGCAGCCAGGAAGCACTTTGGCTCCTGTGACCATAATCCCTTTCGTGTTAAGATCATGATGGGAAGGATAGGACAAGTACACAGGCTAGAAATTAGACAGGATCTGCTTAGAGGGAAAGCAACAGATGGCAAGTGGGATGCCTTTGAGAAGATGAAATTGAGTCCAGGGGCAGAAAGAGGGTGTGAGATGGACTTGGCAGTTGAGCTTAAGGATATTCCCAAGAGGTGTCTATAGGTATATTCAGAGTAGATCAGCAGCTAGGGAGACAGTAGGTCCCCTCCAAGATCAACAATGCCTCGAGGGAGAGGAGATGAGTGGGTGGAATTTTTAATATTTCTTCCTGGTATTCACTGAGGAGAAATTCCTGATGGCTCAGGAGATGAGGGAAGCAAGTGGAGCTGATCTGAAGAGTGTTCACATTACCAGGAAGAAAGTAGCTGCAGACTTACAATTGGGTAATTTCTGACTGAGTGCATCCTCAGACTTTGTGGGAAGCAATTGAAGAGGCCCTTTGCAGAGATATTTGCTTCACCATCAGACATTGATGAGGAGCTCTCATTTGTTGTTTAAGGTTAACAATAACAAACTAGTGCACTTTAGGCCAGTCAGCCTGATGTTATTAGTGCGGAGGACATGGAGGGAACTCTGGGAGACAGCATCAACTAGCATTTGGATAGAAAGAGTCTGATTAGGACTGAACATGGCTTTGTGTGTGGGTATGATTAATCTTTTAGAATAGGCAACTAAAAGCGTGGATGAAATTAGAGCAGTGGCTGTTGTCGATTTAGACTTTAGCAAGCCCTTTAACAAGGCCCCAAATGACAGGCTGCTCTTAAACATTAGGTTGCATGGAACCCAGAAAAAGTGAGTTAGGTAGGTTTAAGACAGCGGTCCCAAACCATTGGGCCGCGGACCGGTACCGGGCCGCGAGGAAACGACATGATTTGGCGATATGAGTCAGCTGCACCTTTCCTCATTCCCTGTCACACCCACTGTTGAGCTTGAACCCACGCGAGGTCATTACCTGTGCGTCATCCATGTCAGCGCGGGAAGGAGATCAACTCTTCGAGTTTGCAAATGACGACAGGCTGAAAAGTATGTTTGACGTAACATCGGCATTCTGGATCAAAGTCAAGGCTAAATATCCTGAGATAGCCAGGAAGGCACTGAAAACGTTGCTTCCATTTCCAACGTATCTCTGCAATGAATGCAACGAAAACTAAATTGCGGAATAGACTGGACATAAGGAACCCCCTTCGAGTATCACTGTCCCCCATCACCCCTCGATAGGACTGTCTTGTTGCAGGAAAGCAAGCCTAGGGCTCCCACTGATTCAGCGATATTGGTGCGTTGCAATGATTTTATATGTTCATACGGGGAAAATATATGCTGTGTGTTTAATATCCAAACGTTACTTAAAATGTTATGATGCTATGGACTTATATAACCATATAGCAATTACAGCACAGAAACAGGCCATCTCTGCCCTTCTAGTCTCACCTACTCTCACCTAGTCCCACCGACCTTCACTCAGCCCATAACCCTCCATTCCTTTTCTGTCCATATACCTATCCAATTTTTCTTTAATTGAAAATATCGAACCTGCCTCTACCACTTCTACTGGAAGTTCTTTCAACACTTACTTCAAGCTCCCCTGTCCTCCCCTGATAATTGAGTTATCACTGTATTCATGCGAGGAAAATATGCGCTGTGTGTTTAACATTAAATTCGTTAGAGAAACCCTTTTAGAAACGGAATTGAGTGTATTAGTCACATATTCCGGTCGTGATTAACCCCCCCCCCCAACAGAATCGCCAAGAACGATTTGTAGAAAAAAATCGACACGTATACACATGCGCACTGGTGCCCGCGCAAGGTTTCATGGTCATAGAAACATAGAAACATAGAAAATAGGTGCAGGAGTAGGCCATTCGGCCCTTCGAGCCTGCACCACCATTTATTATGATCATGGCTGATCATCCAACTCAGAACCCAGCCTTCCCTCCATACCCCCTGACCCCTGTAGCCACAAGGGCCATATCTAACTCCCTCTTAAATATAGCCAAGGAACTGGCCTCAACTGTTTCCTGTGGCAGAGAATTCCACAGATTCACCACTCTCTGTGTGAAGAAGTTTTTCCTAATCTCGGTCCAAAAAGGCTTCCCCTCTATCCTCAAACTGTGACCCCTCGTTCTGGACCTCCCCAACATCGGGAACAATCTTCCCGCATCTAGCCTGTCCAATCCCTTTAGGATCTTATACGTTTCAATCAGATCCCCCCTCAATCTTCTAAATTCCAACGAGTACAAGCCCAGTTCATCCAGTCTTTCTTCATATGAAAGACCTGCCATCCCAGGAATCAATCTGGTGAACCTTCTTTGTACTCCCTCTATGGCAAAGATGTCTTTCCTCAGATTAGGGGACCAAAACTGCACACAATACTCCAGGTGTGGTCTCACCAAGGCCTTGTACAACTGCAGTAGTACCTCCCTGCTCCTGTACTGGAATCCTCTCGCTATAAATGCCAGCATATCATTCGCCTTTTTCACCGCCTGCTGTACCTGCATGCCCACTTTCAATGACTGGTGTATAATGACACCCAGGTCTCGTTGCACCTCCCCTTTTCCTAATCGGCCAGCATTCAGATAATAATCTGTTTTCCTATTTTTGCCACCAAAGTGGATAACCTCACATTTATCCACATTAAATTGCATCTGCCATGAATTTGCCCACTCACCCAACCTATCCAAGTCACTCTGCATCCTCCTAGCATCCTCCTCACAGCTAACACTGCCACCCAGCTTCATGTCATCCGCAAACTTGGAGATGCTGCATTTAATTCCCTCATTCAAGTCATTAATATACATTGTAAACAACTGGGGTCCCAGCACTGAGCCTTGCGGTACCCCACTAGTCACTGCCTGCCATTCTGAAAAGGTCCCGTTTATTCCCACTCTGCTTCCTGTCTGCTAACCAATTCTCCACCCACACCAATACCTTACCCCCAATACCGTGTGCTTTAAGTTTGCACACAAATCTCCTGTGTGGGACCTTGTCAAAAGCCTTTTGAAAATCCAAATATACCACATCCACTGGTTCTCCCCTATCCATTCTACTAGTTACATCCTCAAAAAATTCTATGAGATTCGTCAGACATGATTTTCCTTTCACAAATCCATGCGGACTTTGTCCGATGATTTCACCGCTTTCCAAATGTGCTGTTATCACATCCTTGATAACTGACTCCAGCAGTTTCCCCACCACCGAGGTTAGGCTAACCGGCCTATAATTCCCCGGTTTCTCTCTCCCTCCTTTTTTAAAAAGTGGGGTTACATTAGCCACCCTCCAATCCTCAGGAACTAGTCCAGAATCTAACGAGTTTTGAAAAATTATCACTAATGCATCCACTATTTCTTGGGCTACTTCCTTAAGCACTCTGGGATGCAGACCATCTGGCCCTGGGGATTTATCTGCCTTCAATCCCTTCAATTTACCTAACACCACTTCCCTACTAACATGTATTTCACTCAGTTCCTCCATCTCACTGGACCCTCTGTCCCTTACTATTTCTGGAAGATTATTTATGTCCTCCTTAGTGAAGACAGAACCAAAGTAATTATTCAATTGGTCTGCCATGTCCTTGCTCCCCATAATCAATTCACCTGTTTCTGTCTGCAGGGGACCTACATTTGTCTTTATCAGTCTTTTCCTTTTTACATATCTATAAAAGCTTTTACAGTCCGTTTTTATGTTCTCTGCCAGTTTTCTCTCATAATCTTTTTTCCCCTTCCTAATTAAGCCCTTTGTCCTCCTCTGCTGAACTCTGAATTTCTCCCAGTCCTCAGGTGAGCCACTTTCTCTGGCTAATTTGTATGCTACTTCTTTGGAATTGATACTATCCCTAATTTCTCTTGTCAGCCACGGGTGCACTACCTTCCTTGATTTATTCTTTTGCCAAACTGGGATGAACAATTGTTGTAGTTCATCCATGCAACCTTTAAATGCTTGCCATTGCATATCCACCGTCAATCCTTTAAGTGTCATTTGCCAGTCTATCTTAGCTAATTCACGTCTCATACCTTCAAAGTTACCCCTCTTTAAGTTCAGAACCCTTGTTTCTGAATTAACTATGTCACTCTCCACGTTAATGAAGAATTCCACCATATTATGGTCACTCTTACCCAAGGGGCCTCTCACGACAAGATCGCTAATTAACCCTTCCTCATTGCTCAAAACCCAGTCCAGAATAGCCTGCTCTCTAGTTGGTTCCTCGACATGTTGGTTCAAAAAACCATCCCGCATACATTCCAAGAAATCCTCTTCCTCAGCACCTTTACCAATTTGGTTCACCCAGTCTACATGTAGATTGAAGTCACCCATTATAACTGCTGTTCCTTTATTGCACACATTTCTAATTTCCTGTTTAATACCATCTCCGACCTCACTACTACTGTTAGGTGGCCTGTACACAACTCCCACCAGCGTCTTCTGCCCCTTAGTGTTACGCAGCTCTACCCATATCGATTCCACATCTTCCCGGCTTATGTCCTTCCTTTCTATTGCGTTAATCTCTTCTTTAACCAGCAACGCCACCCCACCTCCCCTTCCTTCATGTCTATCCCTCCTGAATATTGAATATCCCTGAACGTTGAGCTCCCATCCCTGGTCACCCTGGAGCCATGTCTCTGTGATCCCAACTATATCATAATCATTAATAACAATCTGCACTTTCAATTCATCCACCTTATTACGAATGCTCCTTGCATTGACACATAAAGCCTTCAGGCGCTCTTTTACAACTCTCTTAGCCCTTTTTAATGCTTGCCCTGGATTTGCCGGCCTGCCACTTTTACTTTTCACCTTACTACTTTTTGCTTCTACCCTCATTTTACACCCCTCTGTCTCTCTGCACTGGTTCCCATCCCTCTGTTGTGAACTAACCTCCTCACGCCTAGCCTCTTTAATTTGATTCCCACCCCCCAACCATTCTAGTTTAAAGTCACCTCAGTAGCCCCCGCTAATCTCCCTGCCAGGATATTGGTCCCCCTAGGATTCAAGTGTAACCCGTCCTTTTTGTACAGGTCACGCCTGCACCAAAAGAGGTCCCAATGATCCAAAAACTTGAATCCCTGCCCCCTGCTCCAATCCCTCAGCCACGCATTTATCCTCCACCTCATCGCATTCCTACTCTCACTGTCGCGTGGCACAGGCAGTAATCCCGAGATTACTACCTTTGCGGTCCTTTTTCTCAACTCCCTTCCTAGCTCCCTATATTCTTCTTTCAGGACCTCATCCCTTTTCCTACCTATGTCATTGGTACCTATATGTACCACGACCTCTGGCTCCTCACCCTCCCACTTCAGGATATCTTGGACACGATCAGAAATATCCCGGACCCTGGCACCAGGGAGGCAAACTACCATCCGGGTCTCTGGACTGCGTCCACAGAATCGCCTATCTGACCCCCTTACTATCGAGTCCCCTTTCACAACTGCCCTCCTCTTCCTTGTCCTACCCTTCTGAGCTACAGGGCTGGACTCTGTGCCGGAGGCACGGCCACTGTCGCTTCCCCCGGGTAAGCTGTCCCCCCCAACAGTACTCAAACAGGAGTACCTATTGTTAAGGGGCACAGCCACCGGGGTACTATTACCTGACTCTTCCCCTTCCCCCTCCTAACCATGACCCACTTGTCTGCCTCCCGCGGCCCCGATGTGACCACCTGCCTGTAACTCCTATCAACTCCTCATTCTCCCTGACCAGACGAAGGTCATCGAGCTGCAGCTCCAGTTCCGTAACGCGGTCCCTTAGGAGCTGCATCTCGATGCACTTGGCGCAGATGTAGACGTCCGGGAGGCTTGGAGACTCCAGGGCCTCCCACATCTGACACCGACAACAGCAAACTGCCCTCACACTCATAATGCCCCTCTCATGGTAGTCTTTCTCGGGTAAACACACGTATTTGACTGGAACTCTTGTCTGTTGGCAACCCTACCCCCCCCGCAGCCCCGGTTCGGCTGGTCCACAAGAATATTGTCAATAATAAACCGGTCCACGTTGCAAAAAAGGTTGGGGACCCTGGTTTAAGATAGTCTCCGAGGAGGAAGTTGAAGGTTGCTTCTCAGAATGGAAGCCAGTGACTAGCGGTGTGATACCGGGGTCTGTGTTGGGGCTCTTGTTATTTATATAAATGATTTGGATCTGTCATGATCAGTAAGCTCACAGATGGCACAAAATGAGGAGGTGCTGCTGATAGTGATGATTGATTACAATATGATTCCCATCACTCGGAGCAGTGGCAAATCAATTTCAATACAGAAAGTATGTGATGTACTTTGTAAAGTCAAACGAACATGGCATATAGTACGAATGGTAGGGCACTGGAACGTAGAGGAGCAGAGAGACCTGCTGCCTGAGCTCACATGCACAGTTCATTGAAAACAGAGCCAGAGGTGGGGTGGGGGGGAGGCATTTAGCCTGCTGGCCTTTGTCAGAGATAGAGTGAGAGTGAGTGAGAGAGAGAGAGTGAGAGTGAGTGAGTGAGTGAGAGTGAGTGAGTGGGTGAGAGTGAGAGTGAGTGAGTGAGTGAGAGAGTGAGAGAGAGAGAGAGAGTGAGTGAGTGAGTGAGTGAGAGAGTGAGAGAGTGAGAGAGAGAGAGAGAGAGAGAAAGAGAGCGAGAGAGAGGGGGAGGCATTTAGCATGCTTGACAGTAGAGAGAGAGAGAGAAGAAAAAAAAGAAAGAAAGAAAGGCATTTAATATGCTGGACTTTGTCAGTCATGTCGTAGTTCTACAAGCCATTTGTAAGGTCGCATTTGGAGTAACTTGACCAGTTTTGGCCACTGTGTTATAGGAATGACGTGGGTAAACAGGAAGAGTGCAGCAAAGGTTTATGAGGATGTAGGCTAACTCTTTATTCCGTGAAATGTAGGGGACTGTGGAGTGACCTCACTGAAGTGTATAAGATTATGATTAGCGCAGATTACAACATCTTTCACAGGGTTAAAGGGTGAGGTTTAAAAGGTACCTGAGCGAATGGGAAGTACATGGAACAGGAGGATCCTGAGAACAAGAGGATGCTGAAGGGATGGGAGGTACATGGAACAAGCACTAGAGGATGTAGTTGAGGAACGTCTATATTTAGGAATAACTTGGACAGGGACATGGTGAGGTGGGGCAGGGTGGGGAGGGAGGGCAGGGGAGTGGGTGAGAGGGAATGGGTGGGGAGGGGTGGGAAGGAGAGGGGAGGGAATGGGTGGGGAGGGGTGGCGTGGGAATGGGCGGGGTGGGGATGGAGAGGGTGGGCAGGGAATGGGTGGGGAGGGGAGGAGAGGGGTGGGCAGGGAATGGGTGGGGAGGAGAGGGGGGCAGGCAGGGAAAGGGTGGGGTGTGGTGGGGGGGTGGGCAGGGAATGGATGGGCAGGGAGGGGTGGTGAGGGGGGGTGGGCAGGGAGGGGTGGGGTGGGCTGGGGAGGGGTGGGCAGGGAATGGGTGGGGAGGAGAGGGGTGGGCAAGCAAGGAATGGGTGGGGTGTGTTGGGGAGGGGTGGGCAGGGAATGGATGGGCAGGGAGGGGTGGGGAGGGAATGGGTGGGGAGGAGAGGGTGGGCAGGGAATGGGTGGGGTGGGGAGAGGTGGGCAGAGAATGGGTGGGGAGGAGAGGGGTGGGCAGGGAATGGGAGGGGTGGGCAGAGAATGGGTGGGGAGGAGAGGGGTGGGCAGGGAATGGGTGGGGTGGGGAGGGGAGGGGTGGGCAGGGGAGGGGTGGGGTGGAATAAGGACTGAACACAGGAAATCGGGATTAGTTGAGTGGACAGTGTAGTCAGAATGGTATCGTTGGGATTAAAGGCCTGTGTTGGTTCTGTATTGCTCTGTGAATTATTCCACCTTCTCTACATCTGTTTCCTTTCAATGCTTGGGTGATGTTGCTTATCACTGGAATGTTTACAACATGTGCAATAATCTTCATTTCAGCTCCTTTCTGTACAGCTACTTCTTCAAAGAACTCAAACACATCATCAATTTTTGCCTTCAAATTCCACCTTGTTATTACCATCACAATACCCATCTCAGACACTTCTCGTTCTCTCTGGATCTGGATCTCTCCAACACCATCTCAGGGATGAGTTAGTCCAAGGGTGTCAAACTCATTTTAGGTCACGGGCTGGATTGGGCAAAATGTGACTTCATGCGGGCCGGATCAGTTGTGCACGTGCATGTGCTCCCACAGCTTTCGTTGCCTTCATTTTTCAACCTGCTCTCATGTGTCTCAGTCTCTGCTGTAACTACAAAGTGTTTCCCTTTACCAATTTCGTTTCTTATGAAGAAGATTGCCCAGCAAGCATTATTTTTATGATTGGTATTAACTTACAGTTGTAGGCTACAAGTAAGTTGTGATGAGAGAGAGAAAAATGATGCTATTTTGGCTAAGATGGTTTTGGGAGCCACACCCTGTCCGTTAATCAACCATTTGAAATCGAACTTTAGCAGACACAAATGTAGACCTAACAAAACAAATTGTAAATGTAGGCTACACAACTGCACCTAATTTTTTATTAGCCTGCTTCCAGCATTCAAATTCAGACAATGAACACAGTTAGCCTCTAATTTTTATTGAAGTGATCACATTTACAATAATAGAACAGTCAGAAAATGAATGAATGACAATATTATGACACTCAATATTCCACAATGCATTTTGCTTACATGTCACAGTGCATCGGACAGTGTTACTCATTTTTTGCTTGCTGCTTCCAGACACCTGACATCTCTTGGCTTTAACCAGCCTGTCGACATCAGGGACCAGTTTCTGGGCAGTTGTGATTTTCATAATGTCATTTAGATATCTGTATGTCAGCTGCGAGCGCAGTTTGGATTTGTTAATGTTCATTATGGAGAACACCTGCTCACAGAGATATGTTGTCCTGAACATGCAAAGGATCTTTGAGGCAAAGTTTGTCATCTTGGGGTACATCGGTCCGAGGTATTGATAGAGTGAGCCCAGACCCACAGTCTCAAATTTATATTTCGAAGCCGAGTTACACTGAATTTCAGTTAGTTCCATTTGGAGTTCCTCCGGCACATCTGATGCTGCGTTGACAGCAAACAGCGAGCAAAATAGTGAGAATTCCTTCTTGAGCTGAGTGAAGACGTGGAAATGATTCTGAAACTCACTTTTCAGCCGTGATATTTTGTCCTTGTACCTGTCCATGTTGTCATTATTCCCATGAGCGACACGCACAGACTGCAAAGAGGGGAAATGAGCTGGGTTGCTCCGGGATAGTTGCATCTCCCACAGGCCTAATTGAATTTGAAAGGCATGAATGCTGTCGTCGTATTCCGTAACAAGTTTGTTGCGGCCTTGCATGTTAACATTAAGCACAATTAAGTGCTCTGTTATATCCACCAAGAATGCAAGATCATGAAGCCAGTCTGGGTCATCCAACTCTGCCACTGGCTTCCCTTTCTCGTTCATGAATAGTCCAATTTCCCCATGTAATTGAAAAAAAAATTGAGCGCAACCCCTCTACTCAACCAGCGGACTTCAGTGTGGGAGGGTAGGCCGTGTCCAATATTACTTTCGGACAAAAGAGTGTTAACTTGCCGATGGTTGAGTCCCTTGGCTCTAATAAAATAAACCGTTTTGATTACTACATCCATGACATTGTCCATTTTCAGGCTCCTGCTACATAACGCCTCTTGGTGTATAATACACTGAAAATTCCAGAATTCCTGCTCTCGATTCTCTGTCTGAACTTTCTCTCTGAGTTTCGCAACAACACCTACCTTTTCCCCGACCATGGACCGTGCGCCATCTGTTGCCACGCCGACAGCGTGACTCCAGTCAACCCCCAGTTTGTCCAAGGCCTCGACGAGGCTGGAGAGAATGGTGTTCGCCGTTGTGGTGTTTGTCATGGGCACTATCTCCACAAACTCCTCGGTGGCGGTCAAAGATGCAATAAATATTCCCAATTGAGCTACATCAGTCACGTCGGTGCTCTCATCAATTGCAATAGAAAAGGCAATAAATGACTTCACTTTGTCTTTTAGTTCACTGTTCAAATCTCCTGTAAGGTCCCCGATTCTCTCTGCCACATGTTGCGAGCATATCAGACACACAGGTTTGCCGTTGACCTCACAGAAGTAAAAACGATCTTTCCAATTATCGTTGAATATCCGACCTTCGATGTCAACTTTTCTTTCCTTGGAAAGCATTTTGAACCACAGCAGCAAACAGTCTCGGCCTTGCTACAGGTGTTACTTACCTGAGTACTCTGGTGTTTATACCGTGTCCGACGACGCAAGTGGGGCCCTGGTGGTCTTCAGTGCAGGGTGGTAGGTGCTTATGCACAGCGGGCGGTTAACTGCCGCCGTTTGTTTTCTAAGTACACACAACAGCAGGCGACACAGACAACGGTGGGAGAGAGAGCGGCTGCCATACAGATACATAATAAATGGTCGTGAATATACTTTTTTCCCCCCCAAATCACCCCATAGGCCGGATGCAGCCCGCAGGCTGGTAGGTTGACACCCCTGAGTTAGTCACAAGCAACTATTACAAATCAGAGATTCCCAGAAGTGATCACAGTCTGGCTCTTGCAAAGATTCTCAGCACTACTCCATCTCATCTCCATGTTCTGAGACTGTCTGAACAAACGTCTCTAAAAGTCTCTTCCTTCTTCCTGCACCGTAGTGTCCCCACTAGACAAAGCCTTTCAGCCTATTACAACTGTCTCTCACCCTACTGCTCTCACCTCCTCTCTCAGTCAGAGTTTCACAGGTCTCTCCTTCGATATTCAATGGATCACTCCTCATGATTTCCAGCAGCTCCAACAAGATTGCATCACCAGATACATGTTCCCCTCCTCTTTCAAAATTTAGGAGGGGTCACTTCCTTCCAGACTCCTTGATTTGCTCTACTGTCTGCACCAACCACTCTGTCTAAGGCAAGAGGTCCCAGACAACGACAAGGGGTCCCGTACAACGCCAGACAGTGCAACATCTGTTGACAGGAGAGTAGGTGAGGGCACGGTAGCATAACATCAGCTCTACGGCGCCAGTTTCTACATTCCCCCTATGACTCTGTTGGCTTTCCTCCCACATCCCAAAGGTGTATGGAATTGTGTTAGTAGGTTGTGGACATGCCATATTGCTGCTGGAAGCATGGCAATACTTGTGGGCTGTCCTCCGCTCATTCTCTACACAAATAATACCTTCACTGTATTACACACATCAAAGTTGCTGGTGAACGCAGCAGGCCAGGCAGCATCTCTAAGAAGAGGTACAGTCAACGTTTCGGGCCGAGACCCTTCGTCAGGACTAACTGAAAGAAGAGCTAGTAAGAGATTTGAAAGTGGGAGGGGGAGGGGGAGATCTGAAATGATAGGGGAAGACAGGAGGGGGAGGGATGGAGCCAAGAGCTGGACAGTTGATTGGCAAAAGGGATATGAGAGGATCACGGGACAGGAGACCCAGGGAGAAAGAAAAGGGGGAGGGGGAGAAAAGCCCTAAGGATGGGTAAGGGGTATAGTGAGAGGGACAGAGGGACAAAAAGGAGAGAGAGAAAAAGAATGTGTGTATATAAATAAATAACAGATGGGGTACGAGGGGTAGGTGGGGCATTAGTGGAAATTTGAGAAGTCAATGTTCATGCCATCAGGTTGGAGGCTACCCAGACGGAATATAAGGTGTTGTTCCTCCAACCTGAGTGTGGCGTCATCTTTACAGTAGAGGAGGCCGTGGATAGACATGTCAGAATGGGAATGGGATGTGGAATTAAAATGTGTGGCCACTGGGAGATCCTGCTTTCTCTGGCGGACAGAGCGTAGATGTTCAGCAAAGCGGTCTCCCGGTCTGCGTTGGGTCTCGCTAATATATAGAAGGCCACATTGGGAGCACGAGACGCAGTATATCCTCCCCAGCCGACTCACAGGTGAAGTGTCGCCTCACCTGGAAGGACTGTTTGGGGCCCTGAATGGTGGTAAGGGAGGAAGTGTAAGGGATGTGTAGCACTTGTTCCGCTTACAAGGAGAAGTGCCAGGAGGGAAATTGGTGGGGAGGGATCAGGGGGACGACTGGACAAGGGAGTCACGTAGGGAGCGATCCCTGTGGAAAGCAGGGGGGGGGGAGAGAAAGATGTGCTTAGTGGTGGGATCCCGTTGGAGGTGGCGGAAGTTACGGAGAATTATATGTTGGATCCGGAGGCTGGTGGGGTGGTAGGTGAGGACCAGGGGAACCCTATTCCTAGTGGGGTGGTGGGAGGATGGAGTGAGAGCAGATGTGCATGAAATGGGGGAGATGCGTTTGAGAGCAGAGTTGATGGTGGAGGAAGGGAAGCCCCTTTCTTTAAAAAAAGAAGACATCTCCCTCGTCCTGGAATGAAAAGCCTCATCCTGAGAGCAGATGCAGCGGAGACGGAGGAATTGCGAGAAGGGGATGGCATTTTTGCAAGAGACAGGGTGAGAAGAGGAATAGTCCAGATAGCTGTGAGTGCAAGAGACAGGGTGAGAACTACGCCTGGAACGTCGCCTCCACAACCCGCTGCCCACGGGAGGGCTGCAGTGAAGGAGGAGCCTGTGACCTACTTCTTTGCACACCGTCAGTTCGCAGAGAGGGTGTAGAGGACGATGGACGGGCTAGTGTCACCTTTCATCTCCAGCAGCTGCTTAACAGAGGACTCTGTGATCTACGGGCTGTTCCCGGGGACGCACACGGAGATCAACATCTGGTGCTGCTGGCAGATCATCAACTCACTGTGTTTCTATGTAAATGTAAAAAAAAGGTAATCTGTAAAATCTTTCATCTCTTTCTTCTATCTAGGGACCCATGCCGTACTCCTGGGTGAAGCAGCAATTCTCTCACCTGCCTAAGGAACCTTCGCCTGAGCTGTTCAAGTCCCTGTCATATGCTTCGATTACATTTCGTCTGACAGTCAATTATCTACTGACAGCCAGACTTCCTTGGACTTGCCATTCACACTGTCCTTCCTTCTAGGAACACCTTGACTCTGACTGTAGTTTCATTTTTAAATAACTTGCACTTGCTGGATGTTGACATCCTGAAAGTAACTGCTTCTAGTCCCCTTTTACCAAGTTTTTTTCCATTATTGGAATCAGCCTTTCCTCAACCTATGCTCTTTATTTATGGACCATCATCCTTATCCCTTTCCACAACTACACTTGCTGGCTAGAAAGAACAATAGTCTACAAATGTGAATTCAAATCAAACAAGGACAGTGGAAGCAGACAGACCATTGTCTGTTCTTGCCATGAGGTCCAAGGAATGGGAGCTGCCATTTTGTGAAGCAACTATGCATCCTCCATTTTCTGAACTGGTTTTGCTTGGCTGAATCAATGTTTTAAAGGAGAGGCAACAAAGCTCCAGGAAATCTGCAGGACTAGAGATAATTTCCAAATAAGAACTTATTTGTCAGGTGTTCCTTGTATGATATAGCATGCAGGCTTGTGAATGGTGTGGTCTGCATCTGCTCTAAGCTGGTTACTAGTTTGGTAACTGATTTAGAACAAAGAGCCATAATTACCAGTTGTCACTTGCAGAAGGGGCCAGAAATGGATGCCTGCTTGGACCAGGGTCAATAAGAAGATGACACAGGTCAGTAAGACGACCCAAATCCAACAAGACTGAAAGGTGAGAATTGAACTGGTCAAGAAAGAGTATAAAAGCAGAGGTCGAAATCAAAGCAGCAACAACTCTGCAGAGACAAACCATCACAGATACGGGCTGAGAAGGAAATAGATCAGCCATGATGAAATGGCAGAGCAGACTTGATGGGCCAAATGGCCTAATTCTGCCCCCATCTCTCACAGTCTAAACATAGGCAGGTCAGTGCAAGACTTCTGATAAGTAGCTAGACTGGAAGGTTCGATCCCAAGAGATGCAGGGAGAGGTGGATTGCATTGATAATTGGCTCAGAAATAGGGTGACGGTCCATGGTCGCTTCCTGGACTGGACTGGACTGGACTGGAGGACGGTGTGCCACAGGGGCTGGTGTTGGTGCTGGGAACTCTTGTTTGTGATTTCTAGAAACGATTTGTACTTGAATGTGTAACGCAAAGAGAGCAAGTCTGCGGATAAAACTACGGGAGCTTCTGTAACCTGGCGAAAAATACACACGCAGGACAACAAGTAACTTTTTCGGGTCTTAAGTTCCTTATCTGTTTCAGATGTTTCATTGCAGAAAGAGGATATCAAAATAAAAACGACAAAATAAATTAAAACAGTTCCCGCTATTACAGTCTCAGTTTAACTTCAGACCACACCCTTGTTACATACGCAGTATGAAAATAACTAAAACAAAATTTACAAAACCAATACGGTAGTGGCAATTCTAAAAAAATACAAACAATGTTAGAATCCCACCAACCCTGTACCTTATACACATCAAAAATATGAATAAATGCATCTCATCTCAACTAAGAGATATACTCACATTTGGCATACACCTGCTTAACATCCAAACACATACTGTATAGACTAGACCTCGAAATGAGTTCTCCTCACTCACGCTACGTGAACAGAGATTAACACATTCAGATTACTGTACTCCGTTACATTCACATTCGGTCATGAAACAATAAAGAAAGACAAATAAACTTTTTCAATATATTGCCTTGTAGTTGAATTACTAAAAAGACTAACCTCGCAGGCCGATAAGGAACTTTGCAATCACGCTATCCAGCACTGATCAATTTAATCGCGAAAATCTAAAGCATCCACATGTAAAACACATCAAATTACTAACATACATCAAAGTTGCTGCCTGGCCTGCTGCGTTCACCAGCAACTTTGATGTGTGTTGCTTGAATTTCCAGCATCTGCAGAATTCCTGTTGTTTAAATTACTAACATTCTAGATTTACAAGTATAAAGGAATTTACATGGATATTATCAAATATTAGTCACCTTTCCTCACCAGACCTGGGAAAGGCATTCAAACGACAACTCTTCCTTCTACTCCACCCGTGCATAATGACGTCACCGTTTTCTCTTAAAGGCGCAGGCAGCTACATTTACAGGTGAATACAAGTGCACTTTAACAATAAAAAAATGATACTCAACGGTCACCTGGTTACATTGGTGATGTCTTAGGCACTGTAGTGGATCGGAAAACTGAAAAAGGGACTCCATTGCTCGAGATGGGAAGGAGATTGCAACCCAGAAGCATTGTGCCAGTCAAATTAACATTCATGGGAACGGTTCACAAATCTGAGATGAAAAGAACAGTTCTGTTCTTTGTTGTGAGGGGCAGTTGTGACATCAGAGTACACAGGCATTGGAAGAAATTGCCAACCACTCTCACTGATCCCTGTCAATCTGTTTAGTGCATGAATAAGAAGTCAGTCACAAGTAGTAAGCACTCTCACCCTTCTTCATATCAGTGGTGCAGCAGTGGAAACTGCCAGCAGTTTCAAACTCCGGGGAGAGCACATTTCACACAACCTCTCATGGTCCCAGAACACACCCGACACAATCAGAGACTCAGCATTGCCTCTCCTTGCCGAGGAGGCTGAGGAGAGCTGGACCTTGCACATCCATACTCACGTCATTCTACGGATGTGTAGTAGAGAGCATCCTGACAAACTGCACCACTGCTCGGTGTGGAAACTGCGGACAGGAAGTCTACAATGGGGAGTCAAAACTGCCAACACATCACCAGCACCAGCCTACCCACCATCGAGGACATAAACCTCTCTCCCCCATCTCTCTTTCCCCATTCCTGCCCCACATTCCTCTCCTTCTCCACTCTCTCCCTCCCCTTCCTCTCTCTTCCTCTCCATTGCTCTCCCCTCCCTCCTTTCCTTCTGCCCTCTCTCCCCCTCTCTGCCACACTTTTACCCCACTCCCATCTCTCCCTCACTCTAATCTCCTCTCCTCTCTCAGCCCTACCACTCTCTCCACTTTTCTCCCTAAATGTTTCCACCCACTTCTTCCCCTCTCCTCCACTCTCCTCTCTTCCCCCACTTCCATTTCTCCTCTCTCTCCCACTAGTCGGCTCCCTACCCCCTGAACTCCCTCTCCCTCACTCTTTTTTCCATTTCCCCCTGCCCACTTCCTCCCTCTCCTGCCCCTCTCTCTCCTATCTCTCCCTTCCCTCTCTCACCCCCTCACCCCACTCTCCCTCTATCCCCCTCCCTCTTTCCTCCCTCTTCCTTCATCCCTCCACTCTCTCCCACTTCTCTCCCAAACCCTCTCCACAGCCCTCTCCCCTATCCTCCAATCTCATCCCCTGTTTTCTTCTCCACCCCATTCCCTCTCTCCCCCACGCTTTCTTCCCCCTTCTCTCCCCCTAATTCTCTTCCTCCCCATTTTCCGCCTTCTGCCCCCATCTGTCCCCCACCCTCTCCTCCTTTTCCTGTCTCCCCTCCCACTGTCTCACCCTTTTCTCCCCACTCTATCTCCCACCCTCAACCCTTCCACTTTCTCCCCACCTCTCTGCCAAACCCTCTCTTTCCACATTCTCTTCCCCTCTCCTCCACACTACCCTCTCTCCATCCTACCCTGTCCCTCCCTCCACTTTTGTCCCTCCTATCGCTCTCCCCCCCCCCCCGCCCCACATCTCTGTCTATCTTTTCAGTCCTCCTATCTCTGGCCCCTCTCTCTCCCACATCTATCCCCCTCTCTCTGCCTCCTCTCTCTCCCCTCCCCCTCTCTTTCCCTCTCTCCCCTCCCCTCTACTTTCCCTCTCTCCCCTCTCTCTTTCCCTTTCTCTGCCCCCTCCCCTTTCCCTTTCTTTGCCCTCTCTCTCCTCTCTTTCCCTCTCTCCCCTACCCTTCTTTCCCTCTCTCTGCCCCCAACCCATGGAAAAGACCGCCCAACACGCAATGTGCAATGGAAAAAATCCTGCAGCCAGTAACCGCAAGCAGATGGCGTTTCTGAACAGAAGTCCGGAGCGAGCCCTCTGGTTCGGCGAAGGGTTGAGTAAATGTCGTCAGCAGTGATCGGAACTGGCCCGTACCTCACCTCGGGCCCAACACTCTGACCCTTTCAATCTGGCCCTGCGTTTAGATGATTAGATTAGATAATGAGGACACTCAGTCCGCGTTTATTATCATTTAGAAATGCATGCATTAAAAATGATACAATGCTCTTTTTAAACTCCCAGTCGGAACATCGGGTTCTGCTGCTTCAAGCGGCGATGTGAGCCCTCTGTGTAGAGTGGAGCAGAGAGCATCCCTCAGCTCCAGCAGTGCTGACTGCCGGCGAAGAGATGGTATTTCCAATCCGCACAGACTGTGAAGAAGTCGAGGATCCCATTGCAGCGGAGGTACTGAGGCCCAGTTTCTGGAGCTTGTTGATTAAAACTGAGGGTACGATGGTATTGAACGCTGAGCGGTAGTCAATAAACAGCAGCCTGACTTGGGTATCACTAATGTCTAGGTGATCCAAGGCCTGACAATTGAGTATAAGAGCTGGAAGGGATGATACAAATTTATAAAACATTAGTTTATTCACAGATAGGGCACTGTTTAGAAGGACTTGCTTGTAATGGAGAGTGCGCCTGCAGTACTGTGTACGTTCACCGGGTGGCGCATTTGTTACAAGAGATTGGATGGACTGTATTTTGCTTTCCTTTGGCTGAGGGAGGTCTGACAGAAGATATAAGTGAAGGAAAGGGTAAAAGCTGGAGGGATGTGTGTAATCACCCAGAGGCTGATTAGAATCTATAACTCTGTCCCTGAAGAGTATTCAGGTGGAGGCAGAGACTCTCATAACATTTACAAATTGTCCGAACAAGCACATACATTGCCAAATTGGTATTAGCATGAAGATGCGGATCAGCGGGACTGCGACTGTGAGGCTGAGGGCTGTGACTGAGGGGATGAGGGCTGATGGCTGAAGACTGAGGGGCTGCAGACTGAGGGGCTGAGGGCTGCGGGCTGCATACTGAGGGGATGAGGGCTGAGGGGCTGAGGGCTGCATACTGAGGGGATGAGGGCTGAGGGGCTGCAGACTGAGGGGATGAGGGCTGAGGGGATGAGGGCTGAGGGGCTGAGGGCTGAGGGCTGCAGACTGAGGGGATGAGGGCTGAGGGACTGAGGGGATGAGGGCTGAGGGGCTGAGGGCTGTGACTGAGGGGATGAGGGCTGAGGGCTGAGGGCTGAGCACTGAAGGCTGAGGGGCTGCAGACTGAGGGCTGAGGGCTGTGAATCTGAGGGGCTGCGGAACCTGTATCTGTGATGTTTGACTTTTGTTCTGTTCTGATTCCACCCACCCCCCACTTTACTCACTGCCACCTCTCTCATCCTTCCATCCCTCTCTCCATTGTCTTCGCTTCCGCTCAGTTGCCCTCTCTTTCCAAGCCTGGACTTCTGTCCCTTCTCCCTCTACCTTCCCGTTCACTCCCTTCACCTCCTCCTCGCCCCTGCCTTTCCGTTGTTTCTTCTTTGCCCCAAACTCTTATCCCGATGTAAGGGGAGGGAGGGAACGTCGACTCAGACCATGAGAGGCCTGCGTCGGGCATTTCCATGCCTTACAAGGTGCAGATTGGAAGTCACCGATGTAAGGGTGAGCTGCTAACTCTAGCCCAGTCAGTTTAACATGGAACATAGGTGAGATAATGGAAATATTAATAAAGAATGAGAGGAAAAGCAGCTAATCAGAACAGGCTTGTTAGCAGAAAGCCAGCACAGATTCAGAAAGGGGAAGTCATGTTTTACTGAAATGCTGGAGTTGTGTGAAGAGGCAACTCAAATTTATGATGACAATCGAGCAGTTGATATCATTTACTTGGACTTTTGGAAGGCTTTTTTTGACGAGATACCCACAAGAGGTTAATAATCAATTTACAAAAGATAGGGATTCAGGGTAAGATGTGTGAATGGGTGCAGAATTGGCTCAAAAATAGAGAAGTTATAGTGAGAGGATCATTTAGTTTTGGGGCCCTGCTGTTTTTAATTTACTTTAATGATTTGGATAAACACATAACAAATAAACTAGTAAAGTTTGCCGATGACACAAAATTAGGGGAATGGGGTGATAACATTCAGGCAGCAGAATCAATACAGTTAGATCTAAACAAAATCAGGATGTGGGCAGATAAATGGGAGGTGAAATTTAATATAGTTAAATCTAAAGTATTAAATAAAGGAAGTAGCAATATTAGACATAAATATACAATGGGGGGAGGAGTCTTTAGTTAGAAAGTACACTGTATGAGAAGGATTTGGGTGACCTGGTAGACTCATCACTATCAACATCTAGACAACGCACTGAAGTGATTAGGAAGCCTCATAGATTGTTGGACTATATAATGTGCTCAGTGGAGTTCAAGTCTCGAAATGTTCTCCTTAACCTGTATAATACTCTTGTGAGGCCACACCTTGAATACTGTGTACAGTTTTGGTCTCCATATTGTGAGGGACGTGAGGGACGTGAAGGCACTGGAGGGAGTCCAGAGAAGGCAACTAGACTCATTCCAGGTCTGCAGGGTATGAACTATGAAGAAAGAAACATAGAAACACATAGAAAACCTGCAGCACAATACAGGCCCTTCAGCCCACAAAGCTGTGCCGAACATGTCCTTACTTTAGAAATTACTAGGCTTAGCCATAGCCCTCTCTTTTTCAGAGCTCCATGTACCTATGCAAGAGACTCTTAAAAGACCCTATCGTATCCGCTTCCACCACCATCGCCGTCAGCCCGTTCCACACACTCACCACTCTCTGCGTAAAAAACTTACCCCTGACATCTCCTCTGTACCTGCTTCCAATCACCTTAAAACTGTGCCCTCTTGCGCTTGCCATTTCAGCCCTGGGAAAAAGCCTCTGACTATCCACACAATTGAAAGAACTAAATCTTTTTAGCTTAAGTAGACGTAGAATGAGAGGAGACATGATAGAAGTGTTCAAAATCATTGAGGGTAAAAGTAAGGTGGATGCCAGCTGCTAGTTCAACATTAATCCATCAACAAGGACACAGGGCCATAGGTGGAGACTGGTTAAACGGAGATTTCAGACTAACATCAGGAAGTATTTCACTGCAGAGCGAGTTGTGGACACATGGAACATACTACCTAGCTGTGTAGTTGAGAGTAGTACCTAGAGACTTTCAAATCTAAACTCGATAGTTATTTCAACATGTAAGGGGGTTTTGACTTTTATGTTACTGCGGAGGCTAATTAAAATGGCGTCTTTGTTATGTTAATCTGGGGAATGCGGCTTTGTTGTGTTAAATGCTGAGAAAGTTTGAGCTAGCAGTTTATTTTGGTTTAGAGGGTGATACGAAATACGTTACTAACCAATTGGGATAGTTGTTATGGTTTTGGTGTATTTGAAGATACTGTATGCGCCGGGTTCTGGGGCAGAAGGCAGGAGAGCGAGACAGATGATGGATGAGGTGCTGTGAGTCCGCTAACGGGGTTGGACCCCGAGCGGGACGTTCGGCGGGGAGACGGAGACGGACTCGTGTGGAGCGTCTGGTCGACCACCGTTGTTGGTCCCAGGCGGCCGGTCGAGGTGGTCCGAGGGGGTCGCAAGGTGAAGAAGAAGGTTCTTGAGCTCCAACTGTTTTTGTGCACGAAGAGATTGAACTTTGATAAGTGTGGCGCCTTTTATTTTCCTTTTATATTTTATTCTCTTTTAATTATATAGTTCCAGTAATATCAATAAACTGTAAATCATTTAATCTTATCTGGTGTATTGCCTGTTATTTGGGCAGAGTGGGGTACATCACACAGCATCCACACAAATGAATTATCCAGTTTGGTGGGGCCGAGGCTGTTTCCCTAGACGACAGCGAGCCGAGCGACCTTGAGGGTGGCCGGGGTGGGGGGGGGGCGGGCTACAAACACATTATGTGAACAGCAATGTGGCAGCTTTGTTGGGCTGAATGGCCTGTTCTGGTCAAAAACTTTTGAATGTTCTCCCCCACACATCTCACCCCTGTTCTTCATCCCTCAACCTTGCTCATTCCTGCTCTTCTCACTCCATACGACCATAAGACATAGGAGCAGAATTAGGCCATTCAGCCCATTGAGTCTGCTCCGCCATTCCATCATGGCTGATCCCGGATCCCACTCAGCCCTAATCACCTGCCTTCTGGCCACATCCTCAACCTGTAAATTAACTCCCATGTTCTCACTGCACTGCCTCCTTTCTCCCTCCCACTACCTCTCTCATACCCTCAACACTCTCCCTCAATTTCCCTCACCATCTCCGTTTACCCCACATTGCTTTTTTCCACCTGCTGCCCAAGACCCCACGACCCTGACTGCCTGGGTCGGCCCACTGTCTCTGCCTGCTCCCACCCCACTGAACTGGTGTTAACATACCCCAACTCCATTCTATTGCCCTTGGTTCAGTCCCTTCCCATCTACTTACTGGATGTCCACAACACCCCCGATCTCTTCAACAACTTTCATTTTCCTGGTTCTATCGCCTTATTTTCACTATTTGAATAAAAGTCCTGATGAAGGGTTTTGGCCCGAAACGTTGCCTGTTTATTCCTATCCACAGATGCTGAGCTCAGTACTTTGTGTGCATTGTCATATCCTTACTATTCTGATTTCCGCCAGTCTCTCTCAACCTCCCGCCGCAGTCATGGTCACAGGTTGGTCAAGGCTTAGGAAAGTCGGGGTCAGAGGTCAGAATCAGGTATGGGCACGGGCAGGGTGAGGGGTTACGATCAGGCATGGTCAGGGTCAATGTCGGGGTCAGGGGTCAGGTTTAGGCATGGGTAGGATCAGGCTCTGGAGCCACTGACCGTTAACACGACAGGCTTGAATGGACCCCGGCATTCACAGTGATCGTCGTTTGCCCAACTTCACGATGGAAGTCACACTATTCTCAATCACACCCTGGCCCTGAGCTATGCTAATGCGGGGACAGATTGTGGGAAAGTGGAGGGGAAGAAGGGAAGAACTAGAAATAGACCTGGGTGGGGTAGCTTTCGGAGGCAAAATGAGTGGGGTTGGGGAAGGGAGGGACGTGGGAAGGAGGGGCTGGTGAACAGGAGGCGGGGAAGATGGATGATGGAGGGAGGGAGATAGAGAAAGGAGTAACAGTAAGTGGGGAAAGGTGGATATGCAGCGGAATGGTGAGGGGGCGGGGATGCTGCCGAGTGGCTGATGTGACAGGCCTGAGGAGAGGTGAGACCGGGTCTGAGTCTGTAATCAGCAGTATCTTCACCCTCACCCTGACCCACTTCATACTGGCCCCCTCCTCTCATACTGGCCCTCTTCATACTGGCCCCCTCCCCTCAGCCCTGACCCTCTTCATACTGGCCCCCTCCCCTCAGACTGGCCCTCTTCATACTGGCCCCTCCCCTCAGCCCTGACCCTCTTCATACTGGCCCCTCCCCTCAGACTGGCCCTCTTCATACTGGCCCCTCCCCTCAGCCCTGACCCTCTTCATACTGGCCCCTCCCCTCAGACTGGCCCTCTTCATACTGGCCCCCTCCCTTCAGCCCTGACCCTCCCCTCACCCTGAACCTCCTCATACTGGCCCCTCCCCTCAGCCCTGACCCTCTTCATACTGGACCCCTCCCCTCAGACTGACCCTCTTCATACTGGCCCCCTCCCCTCAGACTGGCCCTCTTCATACTGGCCCCCTCCCCTCAGCCCTGACCCTCTTCATACTGGCCCCCTCCCGTCAGCCCTGACCCTCTTCATACTGGCCCCCTACCCTCAGACTGACGCTCTTCATACTGGCCCCCTCCCCTCAGACTGGCCCTCTTCATACTGGCCCCCTCCCCTCAGACTGGCCCTCTTCATACTGGCCCCCTCCCCTCAGCCTTGACCCTCTTCATACTGGCCCCCTCCCCTCAGCCCTGACCTTCTTCATACTGGCCCCTCCCCTCAACCCTGACCCTCTTCATACTGGCCCCTCCCTTCAGCCCTGACCCTCTTCATACTGGCCCCCTCGCCTCAGATTGACCCTCTTCATACTGGCCCCCTCCCCTCAGCCCTGACCCTCTTCATACTGGCCCCTCCCCTCAGCCCTGACCCTCTTCCAACTGGCCCCTCCCCTCAGACTGGCCCTCTTCATACTGGCCCTCTCCCCTCAGACTGACCCTCTTCATTCTGGCCCCCTCCCTTCAGCCCTGACCCTCCCCTCACCCTGAACCTCCTCATACTGGCCCCTCCCCTCAGTCCTGACCCTCTTCATACTGGACCCCTCCCCTCAGACTGACCCTCTTCATACTGGCCCCCTCCCCTCAGACTGGCCCTCTTCATACTGGCCCCCTCCCCTCATCCCTGACCCTCTTCATACTGGCCCCCTCCCGTCAGCCCTGACCCTCTTCATACTGGCCCCCTCCCCTCAGCCCTGACCCTCTTCATACTGGCCCCCTCCTCTCAGATTCTCTGTCCATGTGAATTGCTTTAACAGAAAATGCCATGTTTGTTTACTTCTACAGCAGATGCCTGGCCAGTTGAGTTCCTCCAGTCGTTTGTTTGTGACTGTGGACTTGTTTATTTGTCACCCAACTCTCCCTCTTGGTTATTGTGACAAACAAGGGGGCCGGTAACCCTCAGGCGACAGCTGCACCGGTCAGATCTTCCTCGCACTTCAATGCTGCTTTTGCAAGTGTCAGCAGATTGTAACAGTGACCAACTCCTGGGCTGGCAGCCCAGTCCACCCACAAACCAGTCCAGGGATTGCTGGTCACACTTACAAGTGCAGCCGCAAACGATGTCAATCCAGATCGACTTTTCAGGGTGTAGCACCAGTTAGATCTGGCCAACCGGAGCAGCCCCAAGCCAGCAGGGATTCCAGCACACCTGCCGTGCCTCTGATCTCTCCCACATGACCCTCTCCCACATTCCCTCTCCCATGTATGGCTGCGACGTGTTTTGTGCCAGTGACTTTCAATGGCTCTTTTCTTCATCGAAGAACATTTCTTTTCTCCACAGGCTCCTCATTGCTGACAGTTCTGTCCCCTCTCCTCCTGGTTCTTATACTGAGGCTTTCAAAGACTTCACTCTGCTGTTTGAATGGAGCAAATTGTGGCTGAAACCAGTCATGAATATTCCCAGCATGCCCGCTGAATGGTGACTGACAAGCACACAAGGGTTCCTAATGATAGGTACCCACATCTTTTAGGGCCCCCATCACCCAGGATATAACCGTCTTCTCATTACTACCATCAGGAAGGAGGTACAGGAGCCTTAAGACACACACTCAATATTTCAGTAACAGCTTCTTCCCCTTCGCCATCAGATTTCTGACATGGATTCTCAATCACTCGTCTCCACACCCCCCCCACTCTCTTTCTGCCTCCGTGTTTTGTTAATTAGTTAGTTTGTAAGAACTTTACTGTCATTGCTGAGGGCAACGAGATTAGCAGTGCAAAACAGCGTATCAGCAATTCAGTTACTAAAAACGGTGACTATATTGAAAATAAAGGCTGAATTATTTTGAGTCACATCTCAGTTACAACTGAATCCAAAACAAACTATTGTCAAATTAAAAGAAGCAGTGACTTTTCATTCAAGTGTTGCACTTGCCATGTTATACAATACAATGATTAGGTATAAAATACCCTCAAGAATTATGCCCAGGTAGAGGTTGTCCATAGTGCCTGTGGACTATAGGTGGGTGGGTAGGGAGGGGACGTTGTTCAGTTGCACGACTGCCCTGGGCAAGAAGCTCTTTCTCATTCTGGATGTCTGTGCAGGGATGTTTCTGCATTTCCTGTTGGATGGCTGGGGATTGTACAGGTGATTACTGGGGTGGGGTGAGTCCATCATAACTTTGTGAGCCCGCTGTGGGCTGCTCGTTGTGTCCCAGTGATGTTCTGTGCAGTCCTTTCTTTCTTTTTCAATCTTTTTATTAATTTCATAGAATGAAAACATAACATAATAATATTACAAATAGTAGGAGATACATTGTTACAGTTAAAATAGATAATTATAAGACCAAATAGTATAAATTGACAAAACTCCCAATCGTGTAGAATAGGAATGAATAATACAAAGCAAAAAAAAACTGAAAAAAAACATGAAAAAGAAAAAAAACCCTATCCCAAAAAAAACTAAACAGAATTAGTCAACTAAACTAAAGACTTGGGCAAAACTAACAACTTAAAAATGGGAAAGAAGAAAACCTTAGTGTCGACAACTCCATTCCTCTCAACCAACAGTACAGAGAGATAAAACAAGTTTGGAAATCGTCAATTTACATCAAATGAAAATGCTGAATAAATGGCCTCCAAGTTTTTTCAAATTTATTGGAAGGGTCATAAACTGCACTTCTAATTTTTTTCCAAATTCAAACACACCATAGTTTGTGAAAACCAATGGAATACAGTGGGAGGGTTAATCTCTTTCCAATTCAGCAAAATAGATCTTCTAGCCATTAGAGTAAGAAATGCAATCATCCTACGTGCTGAAGAGGTTAGATAACTTGAATCTATCATTGGTAATCCAAAGATAGCAGTGAGGTAATAAGTCTATATTCAAAACCGTTGAAATAATGACAAAAATATCTTTCCAATATTTTTCCAACAAAGGGCATGACCAAAACATGTGAGTTAAAGAAGCTATCTCGCAATGACATCTATCACATATTGGGTTAATGTAAGAGTAGTAAAGAGATAGTTTATCTTTGGACATATGGGCCCTGTGCACTACTTTAAATTGTATCAACACATGTTTGGCACATATAGAGGATAAATTAACCAAATGAAGGATTTTTTCCCATTTTTCAGTTGGTATAACAATCTTAAGTTCTCTTTCCCAATCAGCTTTAATTTTATTGGAAACATCAGGGGATAAATTCATAATTATATTATACATAATTGCTACGACACTTTTCTGAGAAAGATTTAAATCTAAAATTTTTTCCAAAGTGTCCATTGGATATGGGTGTGGAAAATTAGGAGAAACAGTAATTAAGACGTTTCTAATCTGTAAATATCTAAAAAAGTTAGATCTGGGTAAGTTATTAGAAAGCTGTTCAAAAGACATGAAACAATTATCCAAAAATAAATCACGAAAACATATTATACCTTTGGTTTTCCAATCACAGTAAGCTTTATCCATAGTAGAAGGTTGAAAAAGGAAATTAGATAAAATAGGACTTGCTAAAATAAATTGATTAAACCCAAAAAATCTTCGAAATTGAAACCATGTACGTAAAGTATGCATAACAATTGGATTATTGATTTGTTTAAACAATTTAGAAGAAGTAAAAGGAAGCGAAGTTCCTAAAATCGAGCCCAAAGAAAACCCTTGTAATGAATCACATTCGAGATTTACCCAATGTGGATTTAAAGGTACCCAAATCTCGTAACCAAAATTTTAAATATCGGATATTAATTGCCCAATAATAAAATTTAAAATTCGGGGGACAAGCCCTCCCTCCCTTTTAGATTTCTGTAAATACTTTTTACTTGACCTAGGATTTTTGTTCTGCCATATATATGAGGAAATTTTGAATCTACGTTATCGAAAAAAGATTTTGGGATAAAAATTGGAACCGATTGAAATACATATAGAAATTTGGGAAAAATAATCATCTTAATAGCATTAATTCGGCCAATTAAAGACAAAGAAATTGGTAACCATTTAGTAAACAAAAGCTTAATCTGATCAATTAAAGGTAAAAAATTAGTTTTAAATAAATCTTTATAGTTTTTTGCAGTTGTTATCCCTAAATATATAAATGAATCAGTAACCAATTTAAGTGGTAAACGTCCATAGATAGGTACCTGCTTGTTTAAGGAAAATAATTCACTCTTAATAAGATTCAATTTGTAACCAGAAAAATTACTAAATTGAGCCAACAAATCTAGAATAGCAGGAATTGACTTCTCCAGATTAGAGATATATAGAAACATAGAAACATAGAAAATAGGTGCAGGAGTAGGCCATTCGGCCCTTCGAGCCTGCACCACCATTTATTATGATCATGGCTGATCATCCAACTCATATAGCAACAAATCATCGGCGTATAGTGATAATTTATGTATTTCATTTCCGCGGGTAATACCAAAAATATTGGGCGAGTCACTGATAGCAATTGCTGAAGGTTCAAGGGCAATAGTGAATAATAAAGGACTAAGAGGACATCCTTGCCTAGTGCCACGAAAGAGCCGAGAAAAAGGAGATCTATGATTATTAGTACAAACCGAGGCTACCGGGCAGTAATATAACAATTTAATCCAAGATATAAATGTCCGACTAAAATTAAATTTCTCAAGGACATTAAATAAATAAGGCCATTCAACTCTGTCAAAGGCTTTCTCGGCATCTAATGAGATAATACATTCTGGAGTAGTAAGTGAAGGGGTATAAACAATATTCATTAACCTCCTAATATTAAAAGATACATAGAAACATAGAAAATAGGTGCAGGAGTAGGCCATTCGGCCCTTCGAGCCTGCACCGCCATTTATTATGATCATGGCTGATCATCCAACTCAGAACCCCGCCCCAGCCTTCCCTCCATACCCCCTGACCCCTGTAGCCACAAGGGCCATATCTAACTCCCTCTTAAATATAGCCAATGAACCGGCCTCAACTGTTTCCTGTGGCAGAGAATTCCACAGATTCACCACTCTCTGTGTGAAGAAGTTTTTCCTAATCTCGGTCCTAAAAGGTTTCCCCCTTATCTTCAAACTGTGACCCCTTGTTCTGGACTTCCCCAACATCGGGAACAATCTTCCTGCATCTAGCCTGTCCAATCCCTTTAGGATTTTATACGTTTCAATCAGATCCCCCCCTCAATCTTCTAAATTCCAACGAGTACAAGCCCAGTTCATCCAGTCTTTCTTCATATGAAAGTCCTGCCATCCCAGGAATCAATCTGGTGAACCTTCTTTGTACTCCCTCTATGGCAAAGATGTCTTTCCTCAGATTAGGGGACCAAAACTGCACACAATACTCCAGGTGTGGTCTCACCAAGGCCTTGTACAACTGCAGTAGTACCTCCCTGCTCCTGTACTGGAATCCTCTCGCTATAAATGCCAGCATATCATTCGCCTTTTTCACCGCCTGCTGTACCTGCATGCCCACTTTCAATGACTGGTGTATAATGACACCCAGGTCTCGTTGCACCTCCCCTTTTTCTAATCGGCCACCATTCAGATAATAATCTGTTTTCCTATTTTTGCCTGGTTTGATCCATAGATATAATATTTTCTTTAACCTAGTTGCTAGAATTTTTGAAAAAATTTTTGACTCTACATTCAACATGCAGTCCTGATTACTCGCTGAA